>NW_027206735.1:467500-551436 GCF_032191515.1 Phaenicophaeus curvirostris
CCCAGAGACATTATAAAGGCCCCTGGACCCTTCTAGAGCTTCTCATGACCCTTTTAAAAGCCCCCAGACCCATCTAGAGCCCCCCAGAGACATTCTAAAGGCACCTGGACCCTTCAAGAGCTTCTCACGCCCATTCTAAAAGAACCCAGACCCTTCTAGAGCCCCCCAGAGAGCTTCAAAAAGACCCTGAACCCTTCTAGAGCTTCTTACATCCCTTCTAAAAGCCCCCAGACCCTTCTAGAGCCCCCCAGATCCAATCTAAAGAGATCTAGAGCCCCCTGGGACCCCTTAAGGCCTTCTAGGACCCATCTAGGACCACGAGAATCCCTCTAGAGCCCCCTGGGACCTCTTTAGGGCCTTCTTGGACCCTTCTAGGGCCCCCCAGGGACCCTCTAGAACCCACTGGGACCCACTTAGGGCCTTCTAGGACCCTTCTAGGACCACGAGAAACCCTCTAGAGCCACCTGGGACTCCCGTAGGGCCTTCTAGGATCATTGTAAGCCCCCAGGGAACCCTCTAGAGCCCTCTGGGACCCTTCTAGGGCTTTCTAGGACCCTTTTAGAATCACCAGGAACCCTCTAGAGCACCCTGGGACCCTTCTAGGGCTTTCTTGGACACTTTTAGAGTCACCAGGAACCCTCTAGAGCCCCCTGGGACCCCTCTAGGACCACGAGAAACCCTCTAGAGCTCCCTGGGACCCACTTAGTGCCTTCTAGGACGCTTCTAGGGACACCAGAGACCCTCTAGAGCCCCCTGGGACACACTTAGGGCCTTCTAGGACCCTTCTAGGACCACGAGGAACACTCTAGAGCCACCTAGGACCCCCTTAGGGCCTTCTAGAACCCTTCTTGGACACCCAGGGACCCTCTAGAGCCCACTGGACCCCCTTAGGGCCTTCTAGGACCCTTCTAGGACCACGAGAAACAATCTAGAGCCCCCTGGGTCCCCTTTAGGGCCTTCTAGGACCCTTCTAGGAACCCCAGGGACCCTCTAGAGCCCACTGGGACTGCCTTAGGGCCTACTAGGACCCTTCTAGGACTATGAGGAACCCTCTAGAGCCCCCTGGGACACACTTAGGGCCATCTAGGACCCTTCTAAGACCCACGGGAACCATCTAGAGCCCCGTGGGACCCCCTTCGGGCCTTCTAGGACACTTCTAAGTCCTCCAGGGACCCTCTAGAGCCCCCTGGGACCGCTTAGAGCCTTCTAGGACCCTTCTAGGACCTGTGGGTTCCCTCTAGAGCCCCCTGGGACCCTTCTAGGGCTTTCTAGGACACGTCTAGAGTCACCAGAAACCCTCTAGAGATCCCTTGGACCCCTTAAGGGCCTTCTAGGACCCTTCTAGGACCACGAGAAAACTTCCAGAGCCCCCTGGGACCCACTTAGGGCCTTCTAGGACCATTTTAAGACCCCGGGGAACCCTGTAGAGCCCCCTGGGACCCCTTTAGGGCCTTCTAAGACCATTTTAAGATATCGGGTAACCCTCTAGAGCCCCCTGGGACCCCCTTAGGGCCTTCTAGGACCATGGTAAGACCCCGGGGAACCCTCCAGAGCACCCTGGGTCCTCTTTAGTGCCTTCTAGTACCCTTCTAGGGCCCCCAGAGACCTTCTAGAGCCCCCTGGTTACACTTTGAGCCTTCTAGAACCCTTCTAGGAGCCCCAGGAACCCTCTAGAGCTTCCTGAGACCCCCTTAGGGCCTTCTAGGACCCTTCTAGGACGGCGAGGAACCCTCTAGAGCCCTCTGGGACCCCCTTAGGGCCTTCTAGGGCCCTTCTAGTGCAGGCAGGGACCCTCTAGAGCCCCCTGGGACCCACTCAGGGCCTTCTAGGACCATTTTAAGACTCTCTGGAACCATCTAGAGCCCCCTGGGAAAACTTAGAGCATTCTAGGACCCTTCTAGGACCCCAGGAATATTCTAGAACCCCCTGGGACCACCTTAGGGCCTTCTAGTACCGTTCTAGGACCACCAGGAACCCTCTAGAGCCCCCTGGGACCCCCTTAGGGCCTTCTAGGACCCTTCTCGGACCACCAGGAACCCTCTAGAGCCCCCTGTGACACTCTTAGGGCCTTCTAGGACTCTTCTAGGACCACGAGGAAACCATCTAGAGCCCCCTGGGTCCCGCTTAGGGCCTTCTAGG
Organism: Phaenicophaeus curvirostris; assembly: GCF_032191515.1. NCBI lineage: Eukaryota > Metazoa > Chordata > Aves > Cuculiformes > Cuculidae > Phaenicophaeus > Phaenicophaeus curvirostris. The sequence continues at coordinate 469,640 of NW_027206735.1, forward strand.
ACCATGGTAAGACGCCGGGGAACCCTCTAGAGCACCCTGGGTCCTCTATACAGCCTTCTAGGACCCTTCTAGGACCACCAGGATCCCTCTAGAGCCCCCTGGGACCCACTTAGGGCCATCTAGGGGTCTTCTAGGACCACGAGTAACCATCTAGAGACCCGTGGGATGACGTAAGGGCCTTCTAGGGGTCTTCTAGGGCCACGAGTAACCATCTAGAGACATGTGGGACCACTTAAGGGCCTTCTTGAACACTTCTTGGTCCACAAGAGACCCTCTAGAGCCCCCTGGGACCGCTTAGAGTCTTCTAGGTCCATTCTATGAGCCCCAGGAAACACATAGAGCCCCCTGGAACCCCTTTAGGGCCTTTTAGGACCCTTCTAGGACCACCAGGAGCCCTCTAGAGCCCCCTAGGACCCACTTAGGGCCTTCTAGGACTCTTCTAGTACCCCCAGGGACCCTCTAGAGCCCCCTGGGACCTCCTTAGGTCCTTCTAGGACCGTTCTAGGGTCACCAGGAACCCTCTAGAGCCCTCTGGGACCCACTTAGGGCCTTCTAGGTTCATTTTAAGACCCTGGGAAACCCTCTAGAACCTCGTGGTACCACTTAGAGCCTTGTAGGACCCTTCTAGGACCAGAAGGAACCCTCTAGAGCCCCCTGGGACCCCCTTAAGGCATTCTAGGACAATTCTAGCGCCCCCAGGGACCCTCTAGAGCCCCCTGGGACACACTTAGGGCCTTCTAGGACCCTTCTAGGACACAGGGAACCCTCAAGAGCCCCCTGGGACCCCCTTAGGGCTTTCTAGGGCCATGGTAAGACCCTGGGGAACCCTCCAGAGCACCCTGGGTCCTCTTTAGTGCCTTCTAGTACCCTTCTAGGGCCCCCAGGGACCTTCTAGAGCCCCCTGGTTACCCTTTGAGCCTTCTAGAACCCTTCTAGGAGCCCCAGGAACCCTCTAGAGCCCGCTGGGACCCCCTTAGGGCCTTCTAGGACCCTTCTAGGACCACAAGGAACCCTCTAGAGCCCCCTGGGACCCCTTTAGGGCCTTCTAGGACAATTCTAGGGCCGCCAGGGTCCGTCTAGAGCCCCCTGGGACCCCTTTAGGGCCTTCTAGGACCCTTCTAGGACCACCAGGAGCCCTCTAGAGCTCCCTAGGACCCACTTAGGGCCTTCTAGGACTCTTCTAGTACCCCCAGGGACCCTCTAGAGCCCGCTGGGACCCCCTTAGGGCCTTCTAGGACAATTCTAGGACCGCCAGGGTCCCTCTAGAGCCCCCTGGGACCCCTTTAGGGCCTTCTAGGACACTTCTAGGGCCACCAGGAGCCCTCTAGAGCCCCCTAGGACCCACTTAGGGCCTTCTAGGACTCTTCTAGTACCCCCAGGGACCCTCTAGAGCCCCCTGGGACCCTTTTAGGGCCTTCTAGGACCCTCCTAGGACCCACGGGTACCCTCTAGAGCCCTCTGGGACCCTTCTAGGGCTTTCTTGGACCCTTTTAGAATCACCAGGAACACTCCAGAGTCCCCTGGGACCCTTCTAGGGCTTTCTAGGACCCTTCTAGGACCACGAGGAACTCTCTAGAGCCCCCTGAGACTTGCTTAAGGCCTTCTAGGACTCTTCTAGGACCACGAGAAACCATCTAGAGCCCCCTGGGACCCACTTAGGGCATTCTAGGTTCATTTTAAGACCCTGGGGAACCCTCTAGAGCCTCGTGGTACCACTTAGAGCCTTGTAGGACCCTTCTAGGACCACGAGGAACTCTCTAGAGTCCCCTGAGACTTGCTTAAGGCCTTCTAGGACTATTCTAGGACCACGAGAAACCATCTAGAGCCCCCTGGGACCCACTTAGGGCATTCTAGGTTCATTTTAAGACCCTGGGAAACCCTCTAGAACCTCGTGGTACCACTTAGAGCCTTGTAGGACCCTTCTAGGACCAGAAGGAACCCTCTAGAGCCCCCTGGGACCCCCTTAAGGCATTCTAGGACAATTCTAGCGCCCCCAGGGACCCTCTAGAGCCCCCTGGGACACACTTAGGGCCTTCTAGGACCCTTCTAGGACACAGGGAACCCTCAAGAGCCCCCTGGGACCCCCTTAGGGCTTTCTAGGGCCATGGTAAGACCCTGGGGAACCCTCCAGAGCACCCTGGGTCCTCTTTAGTGCCTTCTAGTACCCTTCTAGGGCCCCCAGGGACCTTCTAGAGCCCCCTGGTTACCCTTTGAGCCTTCTAGAACCCTTCTAGGAGCCCCAGGAACCCTCTAGAGCCCGCTGGGACCCCCTTAGGGCCTTCTAGGACCCTTCTAGGACCACAAGGAACCCTCTAGAGCCCCCTGGGACCCCTTTAGGGCCTTCTAGGACAATTCTAGGGCCGCCAGGGTCCGTCTAGAGCCCCCTGGGACCCCTTTAGGGCCTTCTAGGACCCTTCTAGGACCACCAGGAGCCCTCTAGAGCCCCCTAGGACTCACTTAGGGCCTTCTAGGACTCTTCTAGCGTCCCCAGAGACAGTCTAGAGCCCCCTGGGATGACTTAGAGCCTTCGAGGACCCTTCTAGGACCACGAGGAACCCTCTAGAGCCCCCTGGGACCCCCTTAGGGCATTCTAGGACCCTTCTAGGGCCCCCAGGGACCCTCTAGAGCCCCCTGGGACCCACTTAGGGCATTCTAAGACCCTTCTAGGACCACCAGGAGCCCTCTAGAGCCCTCTGGGACACCTTTTTGCACATTCTAGGACACTTCTAGTGCCCCCAGAGACCCTCTAGAGCTCCCTGGGAGTCTTTAGGGCCTACTAGGACCCTTCTAGGATCACCAGGAACCCTCTAGAGCCCTCTGGGACCCACTTAGGGCCTTCTAGGACCCTTCTAGGACCACGAGGAACCCTCTAGAGCCCCCTGGGACTTGCTTAAGGTTTTCTAGAACCCTTCTAGGACCAGGAGAAACACTCTACAGCCCCCTGGGACTCCCTTAGGGCCTTCTAGGGTTATTGTAAGACCCTGGGGAACCCTCAAGAGCCTCGTGGGACCCCTTAGAGCCTTCTAGGACCCTTCTAGGACCACGAGGATCCCTCTAGAGCCCCCTGGGACACCTTAGGGCCTTCTAGGGCTCTTCTAGCGCCCCCAGTGACCCTCTAGACCCCCCTGGAACTTGCTTAAGTCCTTCTAGAACCCTTCTAGGGCCACGAGGAACCCTCTAGAGCCCCCTGGGACCCCCTTAGGGCCTTCTAGGTCCATGGTAAAACCCCGGGGAACCCTCTAGAGCACCCTGGGTCCTATTTAAGGCCTTCTAGTACACTTCTAGGGCCCTCAGGGACCTTCTAGAGCCCCCTGGGTCCACTTAGGGCCTTTTAGGACCATTCTAGAACCAGGAGGAACCATCTAGAGCCCTCTGAGAACCCCTTAGGGCCTTCTAGGACCATTTTAAGTCTCCGGGGAACCATCTAGAGCACCCTGCGTCCTCCTTAGGGCCTTCTAGTACACTTCTAGGGACCAAGGGACTTTCTAGAGCCTCCTGGTTCCCTTTAGAGCCTTCTAGAACCCTTCTAGGAGCCCCAGGAACCATCTAGAGCCCTCTGGGACCCTCTTAGGGCCTTCTAGGACCCTTCTAGGACCACCAAGAACCCTATAGAGCCCTCTGGGACCCCCTTAGGTCCTTCTAGGACCCTTCTAGACCCCCCAATAACCCTCTAGATCCCTCTGGGACCCCCTTAGGGCCTTCTAGCACCCTTCTAGGACCACGAGGAACTCTCTAGAGCCCACTGGGACCCCCTGAAGAACTTCAAGGACCCTTCTAGGACCACAAGAAACCATCTAGAACCCCTTGGGACTCACATAGGGCCTTCTAGGATCATTGTAAGACCCTGGGGAACCATCTAGAGCGTCGTGGGACCACTTAGAGCCTTCTAGGACGATTCTAGTACCACGAGGAACCCTCTAGAGCCCCCTGGGACCAATTTAGGGCCTTCTAGGACCCTTCTAGGACCACGAGGAACCCTCTAGAGCCCCCTGGGACCCCCTTAGGGCCTTCTAGGACAATTCTAGCGCCCCCAGGGACCCTCTAGAGCCCCCTGGGACCCCCTTAGGGCCTTCTAGGACCCTTCTAGGGCCCCCAGGGACCCTCTAGAGACCCCTGGGACCCACTTAGGGCCTTCTAAGACCCTTCTAGGACCACCAGGACCCCTCTAGAGCCCTCTGGGACACCTTTTTGCACATTCTAGGACACTTCTAGTGCCCCCCAGAGACGCTCTAGAGCTCCCTGGGAGTCTTTAGGGCCTACTAGGACCCTTCTAGGACCACGAGGAACCCTCTAGAGCCCCCTGGGACCCCCTTAGGGCATTCTAGGACCCTTCTAGGACCACGAGGAACCCTCTAGAGCCCCCTGGGACCCCCTTAGGGCTTTCTAAGACCCTTCTAGGACCACCAGGGACCCTCTATAGCCCTCTGGGACCCTCTTTGCGCCTTCTAGGACCCTTCTAGTGCGCCCAGGGACACTCTAGAGCCCCCTGGGACTCTTTAGGGCCTACTAGGACCCTTCTAGGACCACGAGAAATCCTCTAGAGCCCCCTGGGACCTCCTTAGGTCCTTCTAGGACCGTTCTAGGGTCACCAGGAACCCTCTAGAGCCCTCTGGGACCCACTTAGGGCCTTCTAGGACCCTTCTAGGACCACGAGGAACCCTCTAGAGGCCCCTGAGACTTGCTTAAGGCCTTCTAGGACTCTTCTAGGACCACGAGAAACCATCTAGAGCCCCCTGGGACCCACTTAGGGCATTCTAGGTTCATTTTAAGACCCTGGGGAACCCTCTAGAGCCTCGTGGTACCACTTAGAGCCTTGTAGGACCCTTCTAGGACCAGAAGGAACCCTCTAGAGCCCCCTGGGACCCCCTTAGGGCCTTCTAGGACAATTCTAGCGCCCCCAGGGACCCTCTAGAGCCCCCTGGGACACACTTAGGGCCTTCTAGGACCCTTCTAGGACACAGGGAACCCTCAAGAGCCCCCTGGGACCCCCTTAGGGCTTTCTAGGGCCATGGTAAGACCCTGGGGAACCCTCCAGAGCACCCTGGGTCCTCTTTAGTGCCTTCTAGTACCCTTCTAGGGCCCCCAGGGACCTTCTAGAGCCCCCTGGTTACCCTTTGAGCCTTCTAGAACCCTTCTAGGAGCCCCAGGAACCCTCTAGAGCCCCCTGGGACCCCCTTAGGGCCTTCTAGGACCCTTCTAGGACCACAAGGAACCCTCTAGAGCCCCCTGGGACCCCTTTAGGGCCTTCTAGGACAATTCTAGGGCCGCCAGGGTCCGTCTAGAGCCCCCTGGGACCCCTTTAGGGCCTTCTAGGACCCTTCTAGGACCACCAGGAGCCATCTAGAGCCCCCTAGGACCCACTTAGGGCCTTCTAGGACTCTTCTAGTACCCCCAGGGACCCTCTAGAGCCCCCTGGGACCCCTTTAGGGCCTTCTAGGACAATTCTAGGGCCGCCAGGGTCCGTCTAGAGCCCCCTGGGACCCCTTTAGGGCCTTCTAGGACCCTTCTAGGACCACCAGGAGCCCTCTAGAGCTCCCTAGGACCCACTTAGGGCCTTCTAGGACTCTTCTAGTACCCCCAGGGTCCCTCTAGAGCCCCCTGGGACCCCTTTAGGGCCTTCTAGGACAATTCTAGGACCACCAGGAGCCTTCTAGAGCCCCCTAGGACGCACTTAGGGCCTTCTAGGACTCTTCTAGTACCCCCAGGGACCATCTAGAGCCCGCTGGGACCCCCTTATGGCCTTCTAGGACAATTCTAGGGCCGCCAGGGTCCCTCTAGAGCCCCCTGGGACCCCTTTAGGGCCTTCTAGGACCCTTCTAGGACCACCAGGAGCCCTCTAGAGCCCCCTAGGACCCACTTAGGGCCTTCTAGGACTCTTCTAGTACCCCCAGGGACCCTCTAGAGCCCCCTGGGACCCTTTTAGGGCCTTCTAGGACCCTCCTAGGACCCACGGGTACCCTCTAGAGCCCTCTGGGACCCTTCTAGGCCTTTCTTGGACCCTTTTAGAATCACCAGGAACCCTCCAGAGTCCCCTGGGACCCTTCTAGGGCTTTCTAGGACCCTTCTAGGACCACGAGGAACCCTCTAGAGCCCCCGGGACCATTTTAGGGCCTTCTAGGACCCTTCTAGGACCACGAGAAACCATCTATAGCTCTCTGGGACCCCTTTAGGGCGTTCTAGGACTCTTCTAGGGTCCCCAGAGACCGTCTAGAGCCCCCTGGGATGCCTTAGAGCCTTCGAGGACCCTTCTAGGGCCCCCAGGGACCCTCTAGAGCCCCCTGGGACCCACTTAGGGCCTTCTAAGACCCTTCTAGGACCACCAGGAGCCCTCTATAGCCCTCTGGGACACCTTTTTGCACATTCTAGGACACTTCTAGTGCCCCCAGAGACCCTCTAGAGCTCCCTGGGAGTCTTTAGGGCCTACTAGGACCCTTCTAGGATCACCAGGAACCCTCTAGAGCCCCCTGGGACCACCTTAGGGCATTCTAGGACCCTTCTAGGGCCCCCAGGGACCCTCTAGAGCCCCCTGGGACCCCCTTAGGGCTTTCTAAGACCCTTCTAGGACCACCAGGAGCCCTCTATAGCCCTCTGGGACCCTCTTTGCGCCTTCTAGGACACTTCTAGTGCCCCCAGGGACACTCTAGAGCCCCCTGGGACTTCTTAGAGCCTACTAGGACCCTTCTAGGAGCCCCAGGAACCCTCTAGAGCCCGCTGGAACCACCTTAGGGCCTTCTAAGACCCTTCTAGGACCACCAGGAGCCCTCTATAGCCCTCTGGGACACCTTTTTGCACATTCTAGGACACTTCTAGTGCTCCCAGGGACCTTCTAGAGCCCCCTGGTTACCCTTTGAGCCTTCTAGAACCCTTCTAGGAGCCCCAGGAACCCTCTAGAGCCCGCTGGGACCATCTTAGGGCCTTCTAGGACCCTTCTAGGGCCCACAGGGACCCTCTAGAGCCCCCTGGGACCCCCTTAGGGCTTTCTAAGACCCTTCTAGGACCACCAGGAGCCCTCTATAGCCCTCTGGGACCCTCTTTGCGCCTTCTAGGACCCTTCTAGTGCCCCCAGAAACGCTCTAGAGCCCCCTGGGACTCTTTAGCGCCTACTAGGACCCTTCAAGGACCACGAGAAATCCTCTAGAGCCCCCTGGGAACTCCTTAGTTCCTTCTAGGACCGTTCTAGGGTCACCAGGAACCATCTAGAGCGCTCTGGGACCCACTTAGGGCCTTCTAGGACCCTTCTAGGACCACGAGGAACTCTCTAGAGGCCCCTGAGACTTGCTTAAGGCCTTCTAGGACTCTTCTAGGACCACGAGAAACCATCTAGAGCCCCCTGGGACCCACTTAGTGCATTCTAGGTTCATTTTAAGACCCTGGGGAACCCTCTAGAGCCTCGTGGTACCACTTAGAGCCTTGTAGGACCCTTCTAGGACCAGAAGGAACCCTCTAGAGCCCCCTGGGACCCCCTTAGGGCCTTCTAGGACAATTCTAGCGCCCCCAGGGACCCTCTAGAGCCCCCTGGGACACACTTAGGGCCTTCTAGGACCCTTCTAGGACACAGGGAACCCTCAAGAGCCCCCTGGGACCCCCTTAGGGCTTTCTAGGGCCATGGTAAGACCCTGGGGAACCCTCCAGAGCACCCTGGGTCCTCTTTAGTGCCTTCTAGTACCCTTCTAGGGCCCCCAGGGACCTTCTAGAGCCCCCTGGTTACCCTTTGAGCCTTCTAGAACCCTTCTAGGAGCCCCAGGAACCCTCTAGAGCCCGCTGGGACCCCCTTAGGGCCTTCTAGGACCCTTCTAGGACCACAAGGAACCCTCTAGAGCCCCCTGGGACCCCTTTAGGGCCTTCTAGGACAATTCTAGGGCCGCCAGGGTCCGTCTAGAGCCCCCGGGACCCCTTTAGGGCCTTCTAGGACCCTTCTAGGACCACCAGAAGCCCTCTAGAGCCCCCTAGGACTCACTTAGGGCCTTCTAGGACTCTTCTAGTACCCCCAGGGACCCTCTAGAGCACCCTGGGTCCCTTTTAGGGCCTTCTAGGACCCTCCTAGGACCCACGGGTACCCTCTAGAGCCCTCTGGGACCCTTCTAGGCCTTTCTTGGACCCTTTTAGAATAACCAGGAACCCTCCAGAGTCCCCTGGGACCCTTCTAGGGCTTTCTAGGACCCTTCTAGGACCACGAGGAACCCTCTAGAGCCCCCAGGACCATTTTAGGGCCTTCTAGGACCCTCCTAGGACCACGAGAAACCATCTATAGCTCTCTGGGACCCCTTTAGGGCATTCTAGGACTCTTCTAGGGTCCCCAGAGACCGTCTAGAGCCCCCTGGGATGCCTTAGAGCCTTCGAGGACCCTTCTAGGACCACGAGGAACCCTCTAGAGCCCCCTGGGACCCCCTTAGGGCATTCTAGGACCCTTCTAGGGCCCCCAGGGACCCTCTAGAGCCCCCTGGGACCCACTTAGGGCCTTCTAAGACCCTTCTAGGACCACCAGGAGCCCTCTAGAGCCCTCTGGGACACCTTTTTGCACATTCTAGGACACTTCTAGTGCCCCCCAGAGACGCTCTAGAGCTCCCTGGGAGTCTTTAGGGCCTACTAGGACCCTTCTAGGATCACCAGGAACCCTCTAGAGCCCTCTGGGACCCACTTAGGGCCTTCTAGGACCCTTCTAGGACCACGAGGAACCCTCTAGAGCCCCCTGGGACCCCCTTAGGGCATTCTAGGACCCTTCTAGGACCACGAGGAACCCGCTAGAGCCCCCTGGGACCCCCTTAGGGCTTTCTAAGACCCTTCTAGGACCACCAGGAGCCCTCTATAGCCCTCTGGGACCCTCTTTGCGCCTTCTAGGACCCTTCTAGTGCGCCCAGGGACACTCTAGAGCCCCCTGGGACACTTTAGGGCCTACTAGGACCCTTCTAGGACCACGAGAAATCCTCTAGAGCCCCCTGGGACCACCTTAGGTCCTTCTAGGACCGTTCTAGGGTCACCAGGAACCCTCTAGAGCCCTCTGGGACCCACTTAGGGCCTTCTAGGACCCTTCTAGGACCACGAGGAACTCTCTAGAGGCCCCTGAGACTTGCTTAAGGCCTTCTAGGACTCTTCTAGGACCACGAGAAACCATCTAGAGCCCCCTGGGACCCACTTAGGGCATTCTAGGTTCATTTTAAGACCCTGGGGAACCCTCTAGAGCCTCGTGGTACCACTTAGAGCCTTGTAGGACCCTTCTAGGACCAGAAGGAACCCTCTAGAGCCCCCTGGGACCCCCTTAGGGCCTTCTAGGACAATTCTAGCGCCCCCAGGGACCCTCTAGAGCCCCCTGGGACACACTTAGGGCCTTCTAGGACCCTTCTAGGACACAGGGAACCCTCAAGAGCCCCCTGGGACCCCCTTAGGGCTTTCTAGGGCCATGGTAAGACCCTGGGGAACCCTCCAGAGCACCCTGGGTCCTCTTTAGTGCCTTCTAGTACCCTTCTAGGGCCCCCAGGGACCTTCTAGAGCCCCCTGGTTACCCTTTGAGCCTTCTAGAACCCTTCTAGGAGCCCCAGGAACCCTCTAGAGCCCCCTGGGACCCCCTTAGGGCCTTCTAGGACCCTTCTAGGACCACAAGGAACCCTCTAGAGCCCCCTGGGACCCCTTTAGGGCCTTCTAGGACAATTCTAGGGCCGCCAGGGTCCGTCTAGAGCCCCGTGGGACCCCTTTAGGGCCTTCTAGGACCCTTCTAGGACCACCAGGAGCCATCTAGAGCCCCCTAGGACCCACTTAGGGCCTTCTAGGACTCTTCTAGTACCCCCAGGGACCCTCTAGAGCCCCCTGGGACCCCTTTAGGGCCTTCTAGGACAATTCTAGGGCCGCCAGGGTCCGTCTAGAGCCCCCTGGGACCCCTTTAGGGCCTTCTAGGACCCTTCTAGGACCACCAGGAGCCCTCTAGAGCTCCCTAGGACCCACTTAGGGCCTTCTAGGACTCTTCTAGTACCCCCAGGGTCCCTCTAGAGCCCCCTGGGACCCCTTTAGGGCCTTCTAGGACAATTCTAGGACCACCAGGAGCCTTCTAGAGCCCCCTAGGACCCACTTAGGGCCTTCTAGGACTCTTCTAGTACCCCCAGGGACCCTCTAGAGCACCCTGGGTCCCTTTTAGGGCCTTCTAGGACCCTCCTAGGACCCACGGGTACCCTCTAGAGCCCTCTGGGACCCTTCTAGGCCTTTCTTGGACCCTTTTAGAATAACCAGGAACCCTCCAGAGTCCCCTGGGACCCTTCTAGGGCTCTCTAGGACCCTTCTAGGACCACGAGGAACACTCTAGAGCCCCCAGGACCATTTTAGGTCCTTCTAGGACCCTTCTAGGACCACGAGAAACCATCTATAGCTCTCTGGGACCCCTTTAGGGCATTCTAGGACTCTTCTAGGGTCCCCAGAGACCGTCTAGAGCCCCCTGGGATGCCTTAGAGCCTTCGAGGACCCTTCTAGGACCACGAGGAACCCTCTAGAGCCCCCTGGGACCCCCTTAGGGCATTCTAGGACCTTTCTAGGGCCCCCAGGGACACTCTAGAGCCCCCTGGGACTCTTTAGGGCCTACTAGGACCCTTCTAGGACCACGAGAAATCCTCTAGAGCCCCCTGGGACCTCCTTAGGTCCTTCTAGGACCGTTCTAGGGTCACCAGGAACCCTCTAGAGCCCTCTGGGACCCACTTAGGGCCTTCTAGGACCCTTCTAGGACCACGAGGAACTCTCTAGAGGCCCCTGAGACTTGCTTAAGGCCTTCTAGGACTCTTCTAGGACCACGAGAAACCATCTAGAGCCCCCTGGGACCCACTTAGGGCATTCTAGGTTCATTTTAAGACCCTGGGGAACCCTCTAGAGCCTCGTGGTACCACTTAGAGCCTTGTAGGACCCTTCTAGGACCAGAAGGAACCCTCTAGAGCCCCCTGGGACCCCCTTAGGGCCTTCTAGGACAATTCTAGCGCCCCCAGGGACCCTCTACAGCCCCCTGGGACACACTTAGGGCCTTCTAGGACCCTTCTAGGACACAGGGAACCCTCAAGAGCCCCCTGGGACCCCCTTAGGGCTTTCTAGGGCCATGGTAAGACCCTGGGGAACCCTCCAGAGCACCCTGGGTCCTCTTTAGTGCCTTCTAGTACCCTTCTAGGGCCCCCAGGGACCTTCTAGAGCCCCCTGGTTACCCTTTGAGCCTTCTAGAACCCTTCTAGGACCACAAGGAACCCTCTAGAGCCCCCTGGGACCACCTTAGGGCCTTCTAGGACCCTTCTAGGACCACAAGGAGCCCTCTAGAGCCCCCTGGGACCCCTTTAGGGCCTTCTAGGACAATTCTAGGGCCGCCAGGGTCCGTCTAGAGCCCCCTGGGACCCCATTAGGGCCTTCTAGGACCCTTCTAGGACCACCAGGAGCCCTCTAGAGCCCCCTAGGACCCTCTTTGCGCCTTCTAGGACTCTTCTAGTACCCCCAGGCACCCTCTAGAGCCCGCTGGGACCCTTTTAGGGCCTTCTAGGACCCTCCTAGGACCCACGGGTACCCTCTAGAGCCCTCTGGGACCCTTCTAGGCCTTTCTTGGACCCTTTTAGAATCACCAGGAACCCTCCAGAGTCCCCTGGGACCCTTCTAGGGCTTTCTAGGACCCTTCTAGGACCACGAGGAACCCTCTAGAGCCCCCGGGACCATTTTAGGGCCTTCTACGACCCTTCTAGGACTACGAGAAACCATCTATAGCTCTCTGGGACCCCTTTAGGGCGTTCTAGGACTCTTCTAGGGTCCCCAGAGACCGTCTAGAGCCCCCTGGGATGCCTTAGAGCCTTCGAGGACCCTTCTAGGACCACGAGGAACCCTCTAGAGCCCCCTGGGACCCCCTTAGGGCATTCTAGGACCCTTCTAGGGCCCCCAGGGACCCTCTAGAGCCCCCTGGGACCCACTTAGGGCTTTCTAAGACCCTTCTAGGACCACCAGGAGCCCTCTATAGCCCTCTGGGACCCTCTTTTCGCCTTCTAGGACACTTCTAGTGCCCCCAGGGACACTCTAGAGCCCCCTGGGACTTCTTAGAGCCTACTAGGACCCTTCTCGGAGCCCCAGGAACCCTCTAGAGCCCGCTGGGACCACCTTAGGGCCTTCTAAGACCCTTCTAGGACCACCAGGAGCCCTCTAGAGCCCTCTGGGACACCTTTTTGCACATTCTAGGACACTTCTAGTGCCCCCAGAAACGCTCTAGAGCCCCCTGGGACTCTTTAGCGCCTACTAGGACCCTTCTAGGACCACGAGAAATCCTCTAGAGCCCCCTGGGAACTCCTTAGTTCCTTCTAGGACCGTTCTAGGGTCACCAGGAACCCTCTAGAGCCCTCTGGGACCCCCTTAGGGCCTTCTAGGACCCTTCTAGGACCACGAGGAACTCTCTAGAGTCCCCTGAGACTTGCTTAAGGCCTTCTAGGACTCTTCTAGGACCACGAGAAACCATCTAGAGCCCCCTGGGACCCACTTAGGGCATTCTAGGTTCATTTCAAGACCCTGGGGAACCCTCTAGAGCCTCGTGGTACCACTTAGAGCCTTGTAGGACCCTTCTAGGACCAGAAGGAACCCTCTAGAGCCCCCTGGGACCCCCTTAGGGCCTTCTAGGACAATTCTAGCGCCCCCAGGGACCCTCTAGAGCCCCCTGGGACACACTTAGGGCCTTCTAGGACCCTTCTAGGACACAGGGAACCCTCAAGAGCCCCCTGGGACCCACTTAGGGCTTTCTAGGGCCATGGTAAGACCCTGGGGAACCCTCCAGAGCACCCTGGGTCCTCTTTAGTGCCTTCTAGTACCCTTCTAGGGCCCCCAGGGACCTTCTAGAGCCCCCTGGTTACCCTTTGAGCCTTCTAGAACCCTTCTAGGAGCCCCAGGAACCCTCTAGAGCCCGCTGGGACCCCCTTAGGGCCTTCTAGGACCCTTCTAGGACCACAAGGAACCCTCTAGAGCCCCCTGGGACCCCTTTAGGGCCTTCTAGGACAATTCTAGGGCCGCCAGGGTCCGTCTAGAGCCCCCTGGGACCCCTTTAGGGCCTTCTAGGACTCTTCTAGTACCCCCAGGGACCCTCTAGAGCCCGCTGGGACCCTTTTAGGGCCTTCTAGGACCCTCCTAGGACCCACGGGTACCCTCTAGAGCCCTCTGGGACCCTTCTAGGCCTTTCTTGGACCCTTTTAGAATCACCAGGAACCCTCCAGAGTCCCCTGGGACCCTTCTAGGGCTTTCTAGGACCTTCTAGGACCACGAGGAACCCTCTAGAGCCCCCGGGACCATTTTAGGGCCTTCTAGGACCCTTCTAGGACCACGAGAAACCATCTATAGCTCTCTGGGACCCCTTTAGGGCGTTCTAGGACTCTTCTAGGGTCCCCAGAGACCGTCTAGAGCTCCCTGGGATGCCTTAGAGCCTTCGAGGACCCTTCTAGGACCACGAGGAACCCTCTAGAGCCCCCTGGGACCCCCTTAGGGCATTCTAGGACCCTTCTAGGGCCCCCTGGGACCCTCTAGAGCCCCCTGGGACCCACTTAGGGCCTTCTAAGACCCTTCTAGGACCACCAGGAGCCCTCTAGAGCCCTCTGGGACACCTTTTTGCACATTCTAGGACACTTCTAGTGCCCCCAGAGACCCTCTAGAGCTCCCTGGGAGTCTTTAGGGCCTACTAGGACCCTTCTAGGATCACCAGGAACCCTCTAGAGCCCTCTGGGACCCACTTAGGGCCTTCTAGGACCCTTCTAGGACCACGAGGAACCCTCTAGAGCCCCCTGGGACCCCCTTAGGGCATTCTAGGACCCTTCTAGGGCCCCCAGGGACCCTCTAGAGCCCCCTGGGACCCCCTTAGGGCTTTCTAAGACCCTTCTAGGACCACCAGGAGCCCTCTATAGCCCTCTGGGACCCTCTTTGCGCCTTCTAGGACCCTTCTAGTGCCCCCAGAAACGCTCTAGAGCCCCCTGGGACTCTTTAGGGCCTACTAGGACCCTTCTAGGACCACGAGAAATCCTCTAGAGCCCCCTGGGACCTCCTTAGGTCCTTCTAGGACCGTTCTAGTGTCACCAGGAACCCTCTAGAGCCCTCTGGGACCCACTTAGGGCCTTCTAGGACCCTTCTAGGACCACGAGGAACTCCCTAGAGTCCCCTGAGACTTGCTTAAGGCCTTCTAGGACTCTTCTAGGACCACGAGAAACCATCTAGAGCCCCCTGGGACCCACTTAGGGCATTCTAGGTTCATTTTAAGACCCTGGGGAACCCTCTAGAGCCTCGTGGTACCACTTAGAGCCTTGTAGGACCCTTCTAGGACCAGAAGGAACCCTCTAGAGCCCCCTGGGACCCCCTTAGGGCCTTCTAGGACAATTCTAGCGCCCCCAGGGACCCTCTAGAGCCCCCTGGGACACACTTAGGGCCTTCTAGGACCCTTCTAGGACACAGGGAACCCTCAAGAGCCCCCTGGGACCCCCTTAGGGCTTTCTAGGGCCATGGTAAGACCCTGGGGAACCCTCCAGAGCACCCTGGGTCCTCTTTAGTGCCTTCTAGTACCCTTCTAGGGCCCCCAGGGACCTTCTAGAGCCCCCTGGTTACCCTTTGAGCCTTCTAGAACCCTTCTAGGAGCCCCAGGAACCCTCTAGAGCCCCCTGGAGCCCCCTTAGGGCCTTCTAGGACCCTTCTAGGACCACAAGGAACCCTCTAGAGCCCCCTGGGACCCCTTTAGGGCCTTCTAGGACAATTCTAGGGCCGCCAGGGTCCGTCTAGAGCCCTCTGGGACCCCTTTAGGGCCTTCTAGGACCCTTCTAGGACCACCAGGAGCCCTCTAGAGCCCCCTAGGACCCACTTAGGGCCTTCTAGGACTCTTCTAGTACCCCCAGGGACCCTCTAGAGCCCCCTGGGACCCTTTTAGGGCCTTCTAGGACCCTCCTAGGACCCACGGGTACCCTCTAGAGCCCTCTGGGACCCTTCTAGGCCTTTCTTGGACCCTTTTAGAATCACCAGGAACCCTCCAGAGTCCCCTGGGACCCTTCTAGGGCTTTCTAGGACCCTTCTAGGACCACGAGGAACCCTCTAGAGCCCCCGGGACCATTTTAGGGCCTTCTAGGACCCTCCTAGGACCACGAGAAACCATCTATAGCTCTCTGGGACCCCTTTAGGGCGTTCTAGGACTCTTCTAGGGTCCCCAGAGACCGTCTAGAGCCCCCTGGGATGCCTTAGAGCCTTCGAGGACCCTTCTAGGACCACGAGGAACCCTCTAGAGCCCCCTGGGACCCCCTTAGGGCATTCTAGGACCCTTCTAGGGCCCCCAGGGACCCTCTAGAGCCCCCTGGGACCCCCTTAGGGCTTTCTAAGACCCTTCTAGGACCACCAGGAGCCCTCTATAGCCCTCTGGGACCCTCTTTGCGCCTTCTAGGACCCTTCTAGTGCCCCCAGGGACACTCTAGAGCCACCTGGGACTCTTTAGGGTCTACTAGGACCCTTCAAGGACCACGAGAAACCCTCTAGAGCCCCCTGGGACCTTCTTAGGTCCTTCGAGGACCGTTCTAGGGTCACCAGGAACCCTCTAGAGCCCTCTGGGACCCACTTAGGGCCTTCTAGGACCCTTCTAGGACCACGAGGAACTCTCTAGAGCCCCCTGAGACTTGCTTAAGGCCTTCTAGGACTCTTCTAGGACCACGAGAAACCATCTAGAGCCCCCTGGGACCCACTTAGGGCATTCTAGGTTCATTTTAAGACCCTGGGGAACCCTCTAGAGCCTCGTGGTACCACTTAGAGCCTTGTAGGACCCTTCTAGGACCAGAAGGAACCCTCTAGAGCCCTCTGGGACCCCCTTAGGGCCTTCTAGGACAATTCTAGTGCCCCCAGGGACCCTCTAGAGCCCCCTGGGACACACTTAGGGCCTTCTAGGACCCTTCTAGGACACAGGGAACCCTCAAGAGACCCTGGGACCCCCTTAGGGCTTTCTAGGGCCATGGTAAGACCCTGGGGAACCCTCCAGAGCACCCTGGGTCCCCTTTAGTGCCTTCTAGTACCCTTCTAGGGCCCCCAGGGACCTTCTAGAGCCCCCTGGTTACCCTTTGAGCCTTCTAGAACCCTTCTAGGAGCCCCAGGAAACCTCTAGAGCCCGCTGGGACCCCCTTAGGGCCTTCTAGGACCCTTCTAGGACCACAAGGAACCCTCTAGAGCCCTCTGTGACACATTTTGTGCCTCCTAGGAGACTTTTAGTGCCCCCAGGGACCCTCTAGGCCCCCCTGTGACCCATTTAGGGCCTTCTAGGACAATTCTAGGGCCCCCAGGGACACTCTAGAGCCCCGTGGGACCCCTTAGAGCATTCTAGGACACTTCTAGGAGCCCCAGGAACCTTCTAGAGCCCCCTGGGACCCACTTAGGGCCTTCTAAGACCCTTCTAGGACCACCAGGAGCCCTCTAGAGCCCTCTGGGACACCTTTTTGCACATTCTAGGACACTTCTAGTGCCCCCAGAGACCCTCTAGAGCTCCCTGGGAGTCTTTAGGGCCTACTAGGACCCTTCTAGGATCACCAGGAACCCTCTAGAGCCCTCTGGGACCCACTTAGGGCCTTCTAGGACCCTTCTAGGACCACGAGGAACCCTCTAGAGCCCCCTGGGACCCCCTTAGGGCATTCTAGGACCCTTCTAGGGCCCCCAGGGACCCTCTAGAGCCCCCTGGGACCCCCTTAGGGCTTTCTAAGACCCTTCTAGGACCACCAGGAGCCCTCTATAGCCCTCTGGGACCCTCTTTGCGCCTTCTAGGACCCTTCTAGTGCCCCCAGAAACGCTCTAGAGCCCCCTGGGACTCTTTAGGGCCTACTAGGACCCTTCTAGGACCACGAGAAATCCTCTAGAGCCCCCTGGGACCTCCTTAGGTCCTTCTAGGACCGTTCTAGGGTCACCAGGAACCCTCTAGAGCCCTCTGGGACCCACTTAGGGCCTTCTAGGACCCTTCTAGGACCACGAGGAACTCCCTAGAGTCCCCTGAGACTTGCTTAAGGCCTTCTAGGACTCTTCTAGGACCACGAGAAACCATCTAGAGCCCCCTGGGACCCACTTAGGGCATTCTAGGTTCATTTTAAGACCCTGGGGAACCCTCTAGAGCCTCGTGGTACCACTTAGAGCCTTGTAGGACCCTTCTAGGACCAGAAGGAACCCTCTAGAGCCCCCTGGGACCCCCTTAGGGCCTTCTAGGACAATTCTAGCGCCCCCAGGGACCCTCTAGAGCCCCCTGGGACACACTTAGGGCCTTCTAGGACCCTTCTAGGACACAGGGAACCCTCAAGAGCCCCCTGGGACCCCCTTAGGGCTTTCTAGGGCCATGGTAAGACCCTGGGGAACCCTCCAGAGCACCCTGGGTCCTCTTTAGTGCCTTCTAGTACCCTTCTAGGGCCCCCAGGGACCTTCTAGAGCCCCCTGGTTACCCTTTGAGCCTTCTAGAACCCTTCTAGGAGCCCCAGGAACCCTCTAGAGCCACCTGGAACCCCCTTAGGGCCTTCTAGGACCCTTCTAGGACCACAAGGAACCCTCTAGAGCCCCCTGGGACCCCTTTAGGGCCTTCTAGGACAATTCTAGGGCCGCCAGGGTCCGTCTAGAGCCCCCTGGGACCCCTTTAGGGCCTTCTAGGACCCTTCTAGGACCACCAGGAGCCCTCTAGAGCCCCCTAGGACCCACTTAGGGCCTTCTAGGACTCTTCTAGTACCCCCAGGGACCCTCTAGAGCCCCCTGGGACCCTTTTAGGGCCTTCTAGGACCCTCCTAGGACCCACGGGTACCCTCTAGAGCCCTCTGGGACCCTTCTAGGCCTTTCTTGGACCCTTTTAGAATCACCAGGAACCCTCCAGAGTCCCCTGGGACCCTTCTAGGGCTTTCTAGGACCCTTCTAGGACCACGAGGAACCCTCTAGAGCCCCCGGGACCATTTTAGGGCCTTCTAGGACCCTTCTAGTACCACGAGAAACCATCTATAGCTCTCTGGGACCCCTTTAGGGCGTTCTAGGACTCTTCTAGGGTCCCCAGAGACCGTCTAGAGCCCCCTGGGATGCCTTAGAGCCTTCGAGGACCCTTCTAGGACCACGAGGAACCCTCTAGAGCCCCCTGGGACCCCCTTAGGGCATTCTAGGACCCTTCT
This sequence comes from Phaenicophaeus curvirostris, assembly GCF_032191515.1. Classification (NCBI taxonomy): domain Eukaryota; kingdom Metazoa; phylum Chordata; class Aves; order Cuculiformes; family Cuculidae; genus Phaenicophaeus; species Phaenicophaeus curvirostris. The sequence goes on from NW_027206735.1 coordinate 487,750, forward strand.
AGGGCCCCCAGGGACCCTCTAGAGCCCCCTGGGACCCCCTTAGGGCTTTCTAAGACCCTTCTAGGACCACCAGGAGCCCTCTATAGCCCTCTGGGACCCTCTTTGCGCCTTCTAGGACCCTTCTAGTGCCCCCAGGGACACTCTAGAGCCACCTGGGACTCTTTAGGGTCTACTAGGACCATTCAAGGACCACGAGAAACCCTGTAGAGCCCCCTGGGACCTTCTTAGGTCCTTCGAGGACCGTTCTAGGGTCACCAGGAACCCTCTAGAGCCCTCTGGGACCCACTTAGGGCCTTCTAGGACCCTTCTAGGACCACGAGGAACTCTCTAGAGCCCCCTGAGACTTGCTTAAGGCCTTCTAGGACTCTTCTAGGACCACGAGAAACCATCTAGAGCCCCCTGGGACCCACTTAGGGCATTCTAGGTTCATTTTAAGACCCTGGGGAACCCTCTAGAGCCTCGTGGTACCACTTAGAGCCTTGTAGGACCCTTCTAGGACCAGAAGGAACCCTCTAGAGCCCTCTGGGACCCCCTTAGGGCCTTCTAGGACAATTCTAGCGCCCCCAGGGACCCTCTAGAGCGCCCTGGGACCCACTTAGGGCCTTCTAGGACCCTTCTAGGACACAGGGAACCCTCAAGAGCCCCCTGGGACCCACTTAGGGCTTTCTAGGGCCATGGTAAGACCCTGGGGAACCCTCCAGAGCACCCTGGGTCCCCTTTAGTGCCTTCTAGTACCCTTCTAGGGCCCCCAGGGACCTTCTAGAGCCCCCTGGTTACCCTTTGAGCCTTCTAGAACCCTTCTAGGAGCCCCAGGAAACCTCTAGAGCCCGCTGGGACCCCCTTAGGGCCTTCTAGGACCCTTCTAGGACCACAAGGAACCCTCTAGAGCCCTCTGTGACACATTTTGTGCCTCCTAGGAGACTTTTAGTGCCCCCAGGGACCCTCTAGGCCCCCCTGTGACCCATTTAGGGCCTTCTAGGACAATTCTAGGGCCCCCAGGGACACTCTAGAGCCCCGTGGGACCCCTTAGAGCATTCTAGGACACTTCTAGGAGCCCCAGGAACCTTCTAGAGCCCCCTGGGACCCACTTAGGGCCTTCTAAGACCCTTCTAGGACCACCAGGAGCCCTCTAGAGCCCTCTGGGACACCTTTTTGCACATTCTAGGACACTTCTAGTGCCCCCAGAGACCCTCTAGAGCTCCCTGGGAGTCTTTAGGGCCTACTAGGACCCTTCTAGGATCACCAGGAACCCTCTAGAGCCCTCTGGGACCCACTTAGGGCCTTCTAGGACCCTTCTAGGACCACGAGGAACCCTCTAGAGCCCCCTGGGACCCCCTTAGGGCATTCTAGGACCCTTCTAGGGCCCCCAGGGACCCTCTAGAGCCCCCTGGGACCCCCTTAGGGCTTTCTAAGACCCTTCTAGGACCACCAGGAGCCCTCTATAGCCCTCTGGGACCCTCTTTGCGCCTTCTAGGACCCTTCTAGTGCCCCCAGAAACGCTCTAGAGCCCCCTGGGACTCTTTAGGGCCTACTAGGACCCTTCTAGGACCACGAGAAATCCTCTAGAGCCCCCTGGGACCTCCTTAGGTCCTTCTAGGACCGTTCTAGGGTCACCAGGAACCCTCTAGAGCCCTCTGGGACCCACTTAGGGCCTTCTAGGACCCTTCTAGGACCACGAGGAACTCCCTAGAGTCCCCTGAGACTTGCTTAAGGCCTTCTAGGACTCTTCTAGGACCACGAGAAACCATCTAGAGCCCCCTGGGACCCACTTAGGGCATTCTAGGTTCATTTTAAGACCCTGGGGAACCCTCTAGAGCCTCGTGGTACCACTTAGAGCCTTGTAGGACCCTTCTAGGACCAGAAGGAACCCTCTAGAGCCCCCTGGGACCCCCTTAGGGCCTTCTAGGACAATTCTAGCGCCCCCAGGGACCCTCTAGAGCCCCCTGGGACACACTTAGGGCCTTCTAGGACCCTTCTAGGACACAGGGAACCCTCAAGAGCCCCCTGGGACCCCCTTAGGGCTTTCTAGGGCCATGGTAAGACCCTGGGGAACCCTCCAGAGCAACCTGGGTCCTCTTTAGTGCCTTCTAGTACCCTTCTAGGGCCCCCAGGGACCTTCTAGAGCCCCCTGGTTACCCTTTGAGCCTTCTAGAACCCTTCTAGGAGCCCCAGGAACCCTCTAGAGCCACCTGGAACCCCCTTAGGGCCTTCTAGGACCCTTCTAGGACCACAAGGAACCCTCTAGAGCCCCCTGGGACCCCTTTAGGGCCTTCTAGGACAATTCTAGGGCCGCCAGGGTCCCTCTAGAGCCCCCTGGGACCCCTTTAGGGCCTTCTAGGACCCTTCTAGGACCACCAGGAGCCCTCTAGAGCCCCCTAGGACCCACTTAGGGCCTTCTAGGACTCTTCTAGTACCCCCAGGGACCCTCTAGAGCCCCCTGGGACCATTTTAGGGCCTTCTAGGACCCTCCTAGGACCCACGGGTACCCTCTAGAGCCCTCTGGGACCCTTCTAGGCCTTTCTTGGACCCTTTTAGAATCACCAGGAACCCTCCAGAGTCCCCTGGGACCCTTCTAGGGCTTTCTAGGACCCTTCTAGGACCACGAGGAACCCTCTAGAGCCCCCGGGACCATTTTAGGGCCTTCTAGGACCCTTCTAGGACCACGAGAAACCATCTATAGCTCTCTGGGACCCCTTTAGGGCGTTCTAGGACTCTTCTAGGGTCCCCAGAGACCGTCTAGAGCCCCCTGGGATGCCTTAGAGCCTTCGAGGACCCTTCTAGGACCACGAGGAACCCTCTAGAGCCCCCTGGGACCCCCTTAGGGCATTCTAGGACCCTTCTAGGGCCCCCAGGGACCCTCTAGAGCCCCCTGGGACCCCCTTAGGGCTTTCTAAGACCCTTCTAGGACCACCAGGAGCCCTCTATAGCCCTCTGGGACCCTCTTTGCGCCTTCTAGGACCCTTCTAGTGCCCCCAGGGACACTCTAGAGCCACCTGGGACTCTTTAGGGTCTACTAGGACCCTTCAAGGACCACGAGAAACCCTCTAGAGCCCCCTGGGACCTTCTTAGGTCCTTCGAGGACCGTTCTAGGGTCACCAGGAACCCTCTAGAGCCCTCTGGGACCCACTTAGGGCCTTCTAGGACCCTTCTAGGACCACGAGGAACTCTCTAGAGCCCCCTGAGACTTGCTTAAGGCCTTCTAGGACTCTTCTAGGACCACGAGAAACCATCTAGAGCCCCCTGGGACCCACTTAGGGCATTCTAGGTTCATTTTAAGACCCTGGGGAACCCTCTAGAGCCTCGTGGTACCACTTAGAGCCTTGTAGGACCCTTCTAGGACCAGAAGGAACCCTCTAGAGCCCTCTGGGACCCCCTTAGGGCCTTCTAGGACAATTCTAGTGCCCCCAGGGACCCTCTAGAGCCCCCTGGGACACACTTAGGGCCTTCTAGGACCCTTCTAGGACACAGGGAACCCTCAAGAGCCCCCTGGGACCCACTTAGGGCTTTCTAGGGCCATGGTAAGACCCTGTAGAACCCTCCAGAGCACCCTGGGTCCCCTTTAGTGCCTTCTAGTACCCTTCTAGGGCCCCCAGGGACCTTCTAGAGCCCCCTGGTTACCCTTTGAGCCTTCTAGAACCCTTCTAGGAGCCCCAGAAACCCTCTAGAGCCCGCTGGGACCCCCTTAGGGCCTTCTAGGACCCTTCTAGGACCACAAGGAACCCTCTAGAGCCCTCTGTGACACATTTTGTGCCTCCTAGGAGACTTTTAGTGCCCCCAGGGACCCTCTAGGCCCCCCTGTGACCCATTTAGGGCCTTCTAGGACAATTCTAAGGCCCCCAGGGACACTCTAGAGCCCCGTGGGACCCCTTAGAGCATTCTAGGACACTTCTAGGAGCCCCAGGAACCTTCTAGAACCCTCTGGGACCCACTTAGGCCCTTCTAGGACCCTTCTAGGACCACCAGGAACCTTCTAAAGCCCCCTGGGACCCCTTTATGGCCTTCTAAGACCCTTCTAGGACCACAAGAAATGCTCTAGAGCCCCCAGGGACTCCCTTAGGGCCTTCTAGGACCCTTCTAGGATCACCAGGATCCCTTTAGAGCCCCCTGGGACCCACTTAGGTCCTTCTAGTACCGTTCTAGGACCACGAGAAACTCTCTACAGCCCCCTGGGATGCCCTTAGGGCCTTCTAGGTCCCTTCTAGGACCACGAGAAACCATCTAGAGATCCCTGGGAACCCCTTACGGCCTTCTAGGATCATTGTAAGACCCCGGGGAACCCTCTAGAGCTCCCTGGGACCTCTTTAGGCCCTTCTAGGGCCCTTCTAGGACCACCAGGGACAATCTAGAGCCCTCTGGGACCCCCTTAGGACCTTCTAGGACCCTTCTAGGACCACCAGGATCCCTCTAGAGCCCCCTGGAACCACCTTAGGGCCTTCTAAAACCCTTCTAGGACCTTGAGGAACCCTCTAGAGCTCTTTGGGACCCCTATAGAAGGGTCTGGAGGCCTTCAGAAGGGTCCTGAGTGGCTCTAGAAGGGTCTGGGGGCCTTCAGAAGGGCCCTGGGGGGATCTAGAAGGGTCTGGAGGCCTTCAGAAGGGTCCTGAGCGGCTCTAGAATGGTCTGGGGGCATTCAGAAGGGTCTGGATGGGCTCTAGAAGGGTCTGGGGTCCTTCAGAATGGCCCTGGGGGGATCTAGAATGGTCTGGAAGCCATCAGAAGGGCCCTGAGTGGCTCTAGAACCGTCTGGGGGCATTCAGAATGGCCCAGGGGAACTAGAAGGGTCTGGAGACCTTCAGAAGGGTCCTGAGCGGCTCTAGAAGGGTCTGGGGGCCGTCAGAAGGGCCGTGGGTGGGCTCTAGAAGGGTCTGGGGGCTTTCAGAAGGGCCCCGGGTGGGCTCTAGAAGGGTCTGGAGGCCTTCAGAAGGGTCCTGAGGGGCTCTAGAAGGGTCCAACTTGGATCTCAAACGGTCTAGGGCCTTCCGATTGGTCCTGGGGGGCTCTAGAAGGGTCTTGGAACCTTCATAAAGGTCCTGACTGGCTCTAGAAGGGTTCTGAGGGGCTCTAGAAGGGTCTGGGGGCATTCAGAAGGGTCCTGAGGGGCTCTAGAAGGGTCTGGGAGCCTTTAGAAGGGTCCTCGGGGGCTCTAGAAAGTCATAGAAGGGTCTTAGAAGGCCCTAACAGCGTCCCAGGGTGCTCCAGAGGGTTTCCAGAAGTCTTAGAAGAGTCCTACAAGGACCTAAGGAGGTCCCAGGGGGCTCCAGAGGCTTCCTGGTGACTCTAGAAGGGTCCTTGAAAGCCCTAAGTGGGTCCCAGGTGGATCTAGCGGGTACCTGTGGGTTCTAGAAGGTTCCTAGAAGGTCGTAAGGGGGTCCCAGGGGGCTCTAGAGGGTTCCTGGTGGTCCTAGAAGGTTCCTAGAAGGTCGTAAGGGGGTCCCAGAGCGCTCTAGAGGTATCCTCGTGGTCGTAGAAGGTTCCTATAAGGTTCTAAGGGGGTCTCAGGAGGCTCTAGAGGGTTCCTCGTGGCCCTAGGAGGGTCCTAGAAAGCCCTAAGCGGGTCCCAGGAGGCTCTAGAGGGTTCCTGGTGACTCTAGAAGGGTCCCAGTAAGCCCTAGAAAGGTCCCAGGGGGCTCTAGAGGGTTCCTGGAGACCCTAGAAACGTCCCAGAAAGCCCTAGAAGGGTCCCACGGGGCTCTAGAGGGTTCTCGTGGGTCCTAGAAGGGTTCTAGAAGGCCCTAAGGGTGCCCAGAGGACTCCAGAGGATTCTTCGTGGTCCTAGAAGAGCTCTAGAAGGCACTAAATAGGTCCAAGGTTGCTCTAGAGGGTTCCTCGTGGTCTTAGATGCGTCCGAGAAGGCCCTAAGGGGTCCCAGGGGGCTCTAGAGGGTCCTTGGGGCACTAGAAGGGTCCTAGAAGGCCTTAAGTGGGTCTCAGGTGGCTCTAGGGGTTTCCTCGTTGTCCTAGAAGGGTCCTAGGAGGCCCTAAGTGGGTCCCAGGGGGCTCTAGAGGGTTTCATGTGTTCCTAGAATAACCCAGAAGGCCCTAAGGAGGTCCCAGGTGGCTCTAGATGGTTTCTCGTGGTCCTAGAAGGGTCATAGAAAGCACTAAGGGGGTCCTAGGGAGCTCTAGAGGGTTCCTCGTGGTGCTAGAATGTACCTAGAAGGCTCTAAGGGGGTCCCAAAGAGCTCTAGAGGGTTCTTCGAGGTCTTAGAAGCATCTGAGAAGGCCCTAAGGGGGTTCCAGGGGGCTCTAGAAGGTCCCTGGGGGCCCTAGAAAGGTCCTAGAAGGCCCTAAGAAGGTCCCAGGTGCCTCTAGAGAGTTCCTCGTGGTCTTAGAAGGGTTCTAGAAGGCCCTATGTGGTCCCAGGGGGCTCTAGAGGGTCCCTGGGACACTAGAAGTGTCCTAGAAGGCCCTAAGTGGGTCTCAGGGTGCTCTAGGGGGTTCCTCGTTGTCCTAGAAGTGTCCTAGGAGGCCCTAAGTGGGTCCCAGGGGGCTCTAGAGGGCTCCTGGTGACTCTAGAAGTCTCCTATAAAGCTCTAGAAGGGTCCCAGGGGGCTCTAGAAGGTACATGGTGACACTAGACGGGTCCTAGAAAGACCTAGAATGGTCCCAGAGGGCTCTAGAGGGTTCCCTTGGGTCCTAGAAGCGTCCTAGAAGGCCCTAAAGGGGTCCCAGGGGGCTCTAGATGGTTCCTCGTGGTCTTAAAAGGGTCTTAGAAGGCCCTAAATGGGTCCCAGGGGGCTCTAGAGGGTTCCTTGTGTTTCTAAAAGGGTCCTATAAGGCCCTAAGGGGGTCCCAGCGGTCTCTAGAGGGTTTCTCGTGGTCCTAGAATGGTCCTAGAAGACACTAAGGGGGTCCCAGGGGGTTCTACATGGTTTCTCGTGGTCCTAGAAGGCACCTAGACGGGTCTAAGTGGGTCCCAGGGGGCTCTAGAGGGTTTCTCGTGGTCCTTGAAGGGTCCTAGACGGTCCTAAAGTGGTCCGAGGGAGTTCTAGAGGGTTCCTGGTTACTCTAGAAGTGTCCTAGAAAGCCCTAGAAGGGTCCAATGGGGCTCTAGAGGGTTCCCTGTGGTCCTTGAAGGGTCCTAGAAGGCCCTAAAATGGTCCCAGGGGGTTCTAGAGGGTTCCTGGTACTCCTAGAAGAGTCCTATAAGGATCCATGTGGTCCCAGGGGGCTCTAGAGGGTCCCTGGGGGCCCTAGAAGGGTCCTAGAAGGCCCTAAAGGGGACACAGGGGGCTCTAGAGTGTTCGCCGGTGACTTACAATGGTCCTAGAAGGCCCTAAAGTGGTTCCAGGGGGCTTTAGAGTGTTCCCCGGGGTCTTACCATGGTCCTAGAAGGCCCTAAGTGGGTCCCAGGGGGCTCTAGAGGGTTTCTCGTGGTCCTAGAAGGGTCCTAGAAGGCCCTAAACTGGTCCCAGGGGGCTGTAGATTGTTTCTCATGGTCCTAGAAGGGTCCTAGAAGTCCCTAAAGGGGTCCCAGGGGGCTCTAGAGGGTTCCTTGTGGCCCTAGAAGGGTCTTACAAGGCCCTAAGTGTGCCCAGAGGACTCCAGAGGATTCTTCGTGGTCCTAGAAGAGCTCTAGAAGGCACTAAATGGGTCCAAGGTTGCTCTACAGGGTTCCTCGTGGTCTTAGAAGGGTCCTAGAAGGCTCTAAGGGGTCCTAGAAGGCTCTAAGGGGTCCCAGTGAGCTCTAGAGGGTCCCTGGGGGTCCTAGAAGGGTCCTAGAAGGCCCTAAGGAGGTCCCAGGGGTCTCTAGAGGGTTTCCCAGGGACTTACAATGATCCTAGAAGGCCCTACGGGGGTCCCAGGTGTCTCTAGAGGGTTTCTCGTGGTCCTAGAAGGGTCCTAGAAGGCCCTAAGGGGGTCCCAGGGGACTCTAGAGGGTTCCTGGTGCCTCTACAAGGGTCTTAGAAAATCCTAGAAATTTCCCAGGGGGTTCTAGATGGTTCCTTGTAGTTCTAGAAGTGTTCTAGAAGGCCTTTAATGGGTCCCATGGGGCTCTAGAGGGTTCCTCGTGGTCCTAGAATGGTCCTAGAATGCCCCAAGGGGTTCCCAGGGGGCTCTAGAGGGTTCCTGGGGCTCCTAGAAGGGTCCTAGAAGGCTCTAAGGGGGTCCCAGTGTGCTCTAGAAGGTCCCTGGGGGCACTAGAAGGGTCCTAGAAGGCACTAAATCGGTCCCAAGGGGCTCTAGAGGGTTCCCCGGCATCTTACAATGGTCCTACATGGCCCTAAGTTGTCCCAGGAGGCTCTAGAGGGTTCCATGTGTTCCTAGAATAACCCAGAAGGCCCTAAGGAGGTCCCAGGTGGCTCTAGATGGTTTCTCGTTGTCCTAGAAGGGTCATAGAAGGCTCTAAGGGGGTCCTAGGGAGCTCTAGAGGGTTCCTCGTGGTGCTAGAATGTACCTAGAAGGCTCTAAGGGGGTCCCAGGTGGCTCTAGAGGGTTCTTTGTGGTCTTAGAAGCGTCCGAGAAGGCCCTAAGTGGGTCCCAGAGGGCTCTAGAAGGTCCCTGGGGGCCCTAGAAATGTCCTAGAAGGCCCTAAGGAGGTCCCAGGTGCCTCTAGAGAGTTTCTCGTGGTCTTAGAAGGGTTCTAGAAGGCCCTATGGGGTCCCAGGGGGCTCTAGAGGGTCCCTGGGACACTAGAAGTGTCCTAGAAGGCCCTAAGTTGGTTTCAGGGTGCTCTAGGGGGTTCCTCATGTCCTAGAATTGTCCTAGGAGGCCCTAAGTGGGTCCCAGGGGGCTCTAGAGGGCTCCTGGTGACTCTAGAAGTCTCCTATAAAGCTCTAGAAGGGTCCCAGAAGGCTCTAGAGGGTTCCTGGTGACACTAGAAGGGTCCTAGAAAGACCTAGAATGGTCCCAGAGGGCTCTAGAGGGTTCCCGTGGGTCCTAGAAGGGTCCTAGAAGGCCCTAAAGGGGTCCCAAGGGGGTCTAGATGGTTCCTCGTGGTCCTAAAAGGGTCTTAGAAGGCCCTAAATGGGTCCCAGGGGGCTCTAGAGGGTTCCTCGTGGTTCTAAAAGGGTCCTAGAAGGCCCTAAAGGGGACCCAGGGGGCTCTAGAGGGTCCTTCGTGGTCTTAGAAGCGTCCGAGAAGGCCCTAAGGGTGTCCCAGGGGGCTCTAGAAGGTCCCTGGGGGCCCTAGAATGGTCCTAGAAGGCCCTAAGGAGGTCCCAGGGGGCTCTAGAGGGTTCCTGGTGGTCCTAGAAGGATTCTAGAAGGCCCTAAGTGGTTCCCAGAGGGCTCTAGAGGGTCCCTGGGACACTAGAAGTGTCCTAGGAGGCCCTAAGTGGGTCTCAGGGTGCTCTAGGGGGTTCCTCGTTGTCCTAGAAGTGTCCTAGGAGGCCCTAAATGGGTCCCAGGGGGCTCTAGAGGGCTCCTGGTGACTCTAGAAGTCTCCTATAAAGCTCTAGAAGGGTCCCAGGGGGCTCTAGAAGGTACATGGTGACACTAGACGGGTCCTAGAAAGACCTAGAATGGTCCCAGAGGGCTCTAGAGGGTTCCCTTGGGTCCTAGAAGCGTCCTAGAAGGCCCTAAATGGGTCCCAGGGGGCTCTAGATGGTTCCTCGTGGTCTTAAAAGGGTCTTAGAAGGCCCTAAATGGGTCCCAGGGGGCTCTAGAGGGTTCCTCGTGTTTCTAAAAGGGTCCTATAAGGCCCTAAGGGGGTCCCAGCGGTCTCTAGAGGGTTTCTCGTGGTCCTAGAATGGTCCTAGAAGACACTAAGGGGGTCCCAGGGGGTTCTACATGGTTTCTCGTGGTCCTAGAAGGCACCTAGAAGGGTCTAAGTGGGTCCCAGGGGGCTCTAGAGGGTTTCTCGTGGTCCTTGAAGGGTCCTAGACGGTCCTAAAGTGGTCCAAGGGAGTTCTAGAGGGGTCCTGGTTGCTCTAGAAGTGTCCTAGAAAGCCCTAGAAGGGTCCAATGGGGCTCTAGAGGGTTCCCTGTGGTCCTTGAAGGGTCCTAGAAGGCCCTAAAATGGTCCCAGGGGGTTCTAGAGGGTTCCTGGTACTCCTAGAAGAGTCCTATAAGGATCCATGCGGTCCCAGGGGGCTCTAGAGGGTCCCTGGGGGCCCTAGAAGGGTCCTAGAAGGCCCTAAAGGGGACCCAGGGGGCTCTAGAGTGTTCGCCGGTGACTTACAATGGTCCTAGAAGGCCCTAAGGGGGTACTAGGGGGCTCTAGAGGGTTTCCCAGGGACTTACAATGATCCTAGAAGGCCCTACGGGGGTCCCAGGTGTCTCTAGAGGGTTTCTCGTGGTCCTAGAAGGGTCCTAGAAGGCCCTAAGGTGGTCCCAGGGGACTCTAGAGGGTTCCTGGTGCCTCTACAAGGGTCTTAGAAAATCCTAGAAATTTCCCAGGGGGTTCTAGATGGTTCCTTGTAGTTCTAGAAGTGTTCTAGAAGGCCTTTAATGGGTCCCATGGGGCTCTAGAGGGTTCCTCGTGGTCCTAGAATGGTCCTAGAATGCCCCAAGGGGTTCCCAGGGGGCTCTAGAGGGTTCCTGGGGCTCCTAGAAGGGTCCTAGAAGGCTCTAAGGGGGTCCCAGTGTGCTCTAGAAGGTCCCTGGGGGCACTAGTAGGGTCCTAGAAGGCACTAAATTGGTCCCAAGGGGCTCTAGAGGGTTCCCCGGCATCTTACAATGGTCCTACATGGCCCTAAGTTGTCCCAGGAGGCTCTAGAGGGTTCCATGTGTTCCTAGAATAACCCAGAAGGCCCTAAGGAGGTCCCAGGTGGCTCTAGATGGTTTCTCGTTGTCCTAGAAGGGTCATAGAAGGCTCTAAGGGGGTCCTAGGGAGCTCTAGAGGGTTCCTCGTGGTGCTAGAATGTACCTAGAAGGCTCTAAGGGGGTCCCAGGTGGCTCTAGAGGGTTCTTTGTGGTCTTAGAAGCGTCCGAGAAGGCCCTAAGTGGGTCCCAGAGGGCTCTAGAAGGTCCCTGGGGGCCCTAGAAATGTCCTAGAAGGCCCTAAGGAGGTCCCAGGTGCCTCTAGAGAGTTTCTCGTGGTCTTAGAAGGGTTCTAGAAGGCCCTAAGGGGTCCCAGGGGGCTCTAGAGGGTCCCTGGGACACTAGAAGTGTCCTAGAAGGCCCTAAGTTGGTTTCAGGGTGCTCTAGGGGGTTCCTCATGTCCTAGAATTGTCCTAGGAGGCCCTAAGTGGGTCCCAGGGGGCTCTAGAGGGCTCCTGGTGACTCTAGAAGTCTCCTATAAAGCTCTAGAAGGGTCCCAGAAGGCTCTAGAGGGTTCCTGGTGACACTAGAAGGGTCCTAGAAAGACCTAGAATGGTCCCAGAGGGCTCTAGAGGGTTCCCGTGGGTCCTAGAAGGGTCCTAGAAGGCCCTAAAGGGGTCCCAAGGGGGTCTAGATGGTTCCTCGTGGTCCTAAAAGGGTCTTAGAAGGCCCTAAATGGGTCCCAGGGGGCTCTAGAGGGTTCCTCGTGGTTCTAAAAGGGTCCTAGAAGGCCCTAAAGGGGACCCAGGGGGCTCTAGAGGGTCCTTCGTGGTCTTAGAAGCGTCCGAGAAGGCCCTAAGGTTGTCCCAGGGGGCTCTAGAAGGTCCCTGGGGGCCCTAGAATGGTCCTAGAAGGCCCTAAGGAGGTCCCAGGGGGCTCTAGAGGGTTCCTGGTGGTCCTAGAAGGATTCTAGAAGGCCCTAAGTGGTTCCCAGAGGGCTCTAGAGGGTTTCTCATTGTCCTAGAAGGGTCCTAGGAGGCCCTAAATGGGGCCCAGGGAACTCTAGACGGTTCCTCGTGGTCCTAGGAGGATCCTAGAAGGACCTAAGTGGTTCCCAGAGGGCTCTGGATGGTTTCTTGTGGTCTTAGAATGGACCTAGAAGGCCCTAAAGTGGTCCCAGTGAACTCTAGAGGGTTCCTGGGGTTCCTAGAAGGGCCCTAGAAAGGTCTAAGAGGTTCCAGGGGGCTCTAGAGGGTCTCCGGGCGCCCTAGAATAGTCCTAGAAGGCCCTAAAGGGGTCCCAGGGGGCTCTAGAGCGTTCCCCGGGGTCTTACCATGGTCCTAGAAGGCCCTAAGTGGGTCCCAGGGGGCTCTAGAAGGTTTCTCGTGGTCCTAGAAGGGTCCTAGAAAGTCCTAAAGGGGTCCAAGGGAGCTTTAGAGGGTTCCTGGTGAATCTAGAAGTGTCCTAGAAAGCCCTAGAAGGGTCCCAGGGGGCTCTAGAGGTTTCCCTCTGGTCCTAGAAGGGTCCTAGAAGACCCTAAAGTGGTCCCAGGGGGCTCTAGATGGCTCTTGGTGCTCCTAGAAGGGTCCTAGAAGGCTCTAAGCTGTCCAAGGGGACTCTAGAGGGTACCTAGAGGGCCTAGAAGTGACCTAGAAGGCCCTAAAGGGGTCCCAGGGGGCTCTAGATGGTGCCTGTGGGTCCTAGAAGGGTCTTAGAAGGCCCTAAGGTAGTCCCAGGGGGCTCTAGAGGGTTCCTCGTGGTACTAGAAGGGTTCTACAAAGCCCTAAGGGGTCCCAGTGGGCTCTAGAGGGTTCCTGGTGGTTTTAGAAGGCTCCCAGGGGTCTTTAGAGGGTCCCTGGAGGCCCTAGAAGTATCCTAGAAGGCACTAAAGGGGACCCAGGGGGCTCTAGAGTGTTCCCCGTGGTCTTACAATCGTCCTAGAAGGCCCTAAGGGGGTACCAGGGGTCTCTAGGTTGTTTCTCGTGGTCCTAAAAGGGTCCTAGAAGGCCCTAAAGTGGTCCCAGGGGGCTCTAGAGGGTTCCTGGTGGTCCTAGAAGGGTCCTAGAAGGCACTAAAGGGGTCCCAGGGGTCTCTAGAAGGTTCCCAGGGGTCTTACAATGATCCTAGAAGGCTCTAAGTGGGTCCCATGGGGCTCTAGATGGTTTCTCGTGGTCCTAGAAGGGTCCTAGAAGGCCCTAAAGGGGTCCCAGGGGGCTCTAGATTGTTTCTCGAGGTCCTAGAAGCGTCCTAGAAGGCCGTAAGTGCGTCCCAGGGGGCTCTAGAGGGTTCCTGGTGGTCCTAGAAGGATTCTAGAAGGCCCTAAGTGCTTCTCAGAGGGCTCTAGAGGGTTCCTCGTGGTCCTAGAAGGGTCTTAGAAGGCCATAAAGGGGTCCCAGGGTGCTCTAGAGGTCTTTAGTATGGATCTGGGGGGCTCTAGAAGGGTCTGGGCGCTTTTAGAATGGATGTGAGAAGCTCTAGAAGGGTTCAGGGTCTTTTTGAATCTCCCTGGGGGGCTCTAGAAGGGTCTGGGGGCTTTTAGAATTGTCCAGATGGGCTCTAGAAGGGTCTAGGGTCCTTTAGAATGGGTCTGGGGTGCTCTAGAAGGGTCTGGGGTCTTTTAAAATGGACGTGAGAAGATCTAGATGGGTCCAGGGGCCTTTAGAATGTCGCTGAGGGCCTCTAGAAGGGTCTGGGGTCCTCTAGAAGGGACGTGAGATGCTCTAGAAGGGTCCAGGGTCCTTTAGAAGGTCTCTGGCGTCTCTAGAAGGGTCTGGAGGCTTCTAGAAGGGATGTGAGAAGCTCTAGAAGGGTCCAGGGGCCTTTAGAACGTCTCTGGGGGGCTCTAGAAGGGTCTGGGGGCCTTGAGAAAGGACGTGAGAATCTCTAGAAGGGTCCAGGGGCCTTTAGAACGTCTCTGGGGGGGCTCTAGTGGGATCTGGGGTCTTTTAGAAGGACTCTGGGGCCCTCTAGAAGGGTCTAGGGTCCATTAGAATGGGTCTGGGAGGATTTAGAAGGGTCTAGATGCCTTTAGAACGTCTCTGGGGGGTCTAGAAGGGTCTGGAGTCTTTTAGAAGCGACGTGAGAAGCTCTAGAAGGGTCCAGGGTCCTTTAGAAGGTCTCTGGGGGGCTCTAGAAGGGTCTGTGGGCATTTAGAAGGGATGTGAGTGGCTGTAGAAGGGTCTGGGCGCCTTTAGAAGGTCTCTGGGGGGCTCTAGAAAGGTCTGGGTTCTTTTAGAAGGGACGTGAGAAGCTCTAGAAGGGTCCAAGGGCCTTTAAAATAGTTCTGGGGGCTCTAGAGGAGTCTGGAGGCTGTTAGAATGGTCCAGATGGGCTCTAGAATGGCCTGGTCGCTTTTAGAAGGTCTCTGGGGGGCTCTCGAAGGGTCTGGGGTCTTTTAGAAGGGACGTGAGAAGCTCTAGAAGGGTCCAGGGGCCTTTAGAAGGTCTCTGGGGGGCACTCAAAGGGTCTGGGGGCTTTTAGAAGGGACGTGAGAAGCTCTGGAAGGGTCCAGGGGCCTTTAGAAGGGCTCTGGGGAGTCTAGAATGGTCTGGGGGCCTCTAGAATGGTCCAGAAGGGCTCTAGAATGGTCTTGGCACTTTTAGAAGGGCCCCGGTGGGTGCTAGAATGGTCTGGGGTCTTTTAGAATGGACGTCAGGTGCTCTAGAAGGGTCTGGGAGCTTTTAGAAGGGTCCAGTGGAGCTCTAGGAGGGTCTGGGGGCCTTTAGAAGGGCTCTGGCGGTCTTTAGAGACATCTGGGGGCCTTTAGAAGGACTCTGGGGGCCTCTAGAAGGGTCTAGAGGCCTTTAGATTTGTCTAGAGGGGCTCTAGAAGGACTAATCCCCTAACCCTAACACTTAACCCTAACCCCCTATCCCCAACCCTGACCCTAACCGGATAACCATAACCCTAATCCCTATCCCCCTAACCCTAATCCCTAACACCCTAACCCTAATCCCTTACAACCTAACCCTAACCCCGTAACCCTAAGCACATAACACTAAACCCTAACCCTAACCCTAACCTTAACCCCTAACCCTAACCCTCATCCTAAACCCTAACCATAACCCTAACCCTAACCCAACCCTGACCCTAACCCTAACCACAAACCCTAACCCGTAACCCTAACTCTAACCCTAACCCTAACCCTAATGACCCTAAACTCTAACCCTCACCCTAACCCCTAACCATAACCCTAACCATAACCCTAACCCTTATGACCCTAACCCTAACCTTAACCCTAATCTAACCCTAACCTAACCCTAACCCTAACCACTAAGCCTAACCCTAACCCCTAACCCTAAGCCTAAACCCTACCCCTAAACCCTAACCCTAACCCTAAACCTAACCCTAAACCTAACCCTAACGCTAAACCTAATGACCCTAACCCTAACCCTAACCCTAACCCTAATGACCCTAACCCTAAACCTAACCCCTAACCCTAAACCTAACCCCTAACCCTAGCCCAACCCTAACCCTAACCCTAAACCCTAACCCTAAACCCTAACCCTAACCCCTAACCCCTAACTCTAACCCCTAACCCTAACCCTAATGACCCTAACCCTAACCCTAACCCTAACCCCAACCCCTAACCCTAACCCCTAACCCTAACCCCTAACCCTAACCCCTAACCCTAACCCCTAACCCTAACCCATAACCCCTAACCCTAACCCCTAACCCTAACCCCTAACTCTAACCCCTAACCCCTAACCCTAACCCCTAACCCTAACCCCTAACCCTAAACCCTAACTCTAACCATAACCCCTAACCCCTTACCCTAACCCTAATGACCCTAACCCTAACACTAACCCCTAACTTCTAGAGCTTCTCACGTCCCTTCTAAAAGCCCCTGGACCCTTCTAGAGCCCCCTGGGTCCCTTCTAAAAGTGCCAAGACCCTTCTAGAGCCCATCTGGACAATTCTAAAGGCCCCCAGATCCCTCTGGACCCCCCAGAGACCTTCTAAATGCCCCTGGACCATTCTAGAGCTTCTCACGTCCCTTCTAAAAGCCCCCAGACCCTTCGAGAGCCCCCCCGAGACATTATAAAGGCCCCTGGACCCTTCTAGAGCTTCTCATGACCCTTTTAAAAGCCCCCAGACCCATCTAGAGCCCCACAGAGACATTCTAAAGGCACCTGGACCCTTCAAGAGCTCCTCACGCCCATTCTAAAAGAACCCAGACCCTTCTAGAGCCCCCCAGAGAGCTTCAAAAAGACCCTGAACCCTTCTAGAGCTTCTTACATCCCTTCTAAAAGCCCCCAGACCCTTCTAGAGCCCCCCAGATCCAATCTAAAGATATCTAGAGCCCCCTGGGACCCCTTTACGGCCTTCTAAGACCCATCTAGGACCACGAGAATCCCTCTAGAGCCCCCTGGGACCTCTTTAGGGCCTTCTTGGACCCTTCTAGGGCCCCCCAGGGACCCTCTAGAACCCACTGGGACCCAATTAGGGCATTCTAGGACCCTTCTAGGACCACGAGAAACCCTCTAGAGCCACCTGGGACTCCCGTAGGGCCTTCTAGGATCATTGTAAGCCCCCAGGGAACACTCTAGAGCCCTCTGGGACCCTTCTAGGGCTTTCTAGGACCCTTTTAGAATCACCAGGAACCCTCTAGAGCACCCTGGGACCCTTCTAGGGCTTTCTTGGACACTTTTAGAGTCACCAGGAACCCTCTAGAGCCCCCTGGGACCCCTCTAGGACCACGAGAAACCCTCTAGAGCTCCCTGGGACCCACTTAGTGCCTTCTAGGACGCTTCTAGGGACACCAGAGACCCTCTAGAGCCCCCTGGGACACACTTAGGGCCTTCTAGGACCCTTCTAGGACCACGAGGAACCCTCTAGAGCCCCCTGAGACCCGCTTAGGACCTTCTAGGACCCTTCTATGACCACGAGGAACCCTCTAGAGCCACCTAGGACCCCCTTAGGGCCTTCTAGAACCCTTCTTGGACCCCCAGGGACCCTCTAGAGCCCACTGGCCCCCCTTAGGGCCTTCTAGGACCCTTCTAGGACCACGAGAAACAATCTAGAGCCCCCTGGGACCCCCTTAGGGCCAACTAGGACCAGTGTAAGACCCTGGGGAACCCTCTAGAGCCCCCTGGGTCCCCTTTAGGGCCTTCTAGGACCCTTCTAGGGACCCCAGGGACCCTCTAGAGCCCACTGGGACTGCCTTAGGGCCTACTAGGACCCTTCTAGGACTATGAGGAACCCTCTAGAGCCCCCTGGGGCACACTTAGGGCCATCTAGGACACTTCTAGGACCCATGGGAACCATCTAGAGCACCATGGGACCCCCTTCGGGCCTTCTAGGACACTTCTAAGTCCTCCAGGGACCCTCTAGAGCCCCCTGGGACCGCTTAGAGCCTTCTAGGACCCTTCTAGGACCTGTGGGTACCCTCTAGAGCCCCCTGGGACCCTTCTAGGGCTTTCTAGGACACGTCTAGAGTCACCAGAAACCCTCTAGAGATCCCTTGGACCCCTTAAGGGCCTTCTAGGACCCTTCTAGGACCACGAGAAAACTTCCAGAGCCCCCTGGGACCCACTTAGGGCCTTCTAGGACCATTTTAAGACCCTGGGGAACCCTGTAGAGCCCCCTGGGACCCCTTTAGGGCCTTCTAAGACCATTTTAAGATATCGGGTAACCCTCTAGAGCCCCCTGGGACCCCCTTAGGGCCTTCTAGGACCATGGTAAGACCCCGGGGAACCCTCCAGAGCACCCTGGGTCCTCTTTAGTGCCTTCTAGTACCCTTCTAGGGCCCCCAGAGACCTTCTAGAGCCCCCTGGTTACACTTTGAGCCTTCTAGAACCCTTCTAGGAGCCCCAGGAACCCTCTAGAGCTTCCTGAGACCCCCTTAGGGCCTTCTAGGACCCTTCTAGGACGGCGAGGAACCCTCTAGAGCCCTCTGGGACCCCCTTAGGGCCTTCTAGGGCCCTTCTAGTGCAGGCAGGGACCCTCTAGAGCCCCCTGGGACCCACTCAGGGCCTTCTAGGACCATTTTAAGACTCTCTGGAACCATCTAGAGCCCCCTGGGAAAACTTAGAGCATTCTAGGACCCTTCTAGGACCCCAGGAATATTCTAGAACCCCCTGGGACCACCTTAGGGCCTTCTAGTACCGTTCTAGGACCACCAGGAACCCTCTAGAGCCCCCTGTGACCCCCTTAGGGCCTTCTAGGACCCTTCTCGGACCACCAGGAACCCTCTAGAGCCCCCTGTGACACTCTTAGGGCCTTCTAGGACTCTTCTAGGACCACGAGGAAACCATCTAGAGCCCCCTGGGTCCCGCTTAGGGCCTTCTAGGACCATGGTAAGACCCCGGGGAACCCTCTAGAGCACCCTGGGTCCTCTATACAGCCTTCTAGGACCCTTCTAGGACCACCAGGAACCCTCTAGAGCCCTCTGGGACCCACTTAGGGCCATCTAGGGGTCTTCTAGGACCACGAGTAACCATCTAGAGACCCGTGGGATGACTTAAGGGCCTTCTAGGGGTCTTCTAGGGCCACGAGTAACCATCTAGAGACATGTGGGACCACTTAAGGGCCTTCTTGGACACTTCTTGGTCCACAAGAGACCCTCTAGAGCCCCCTGGGACCGCTTAGAGTCTTCTAGGTCCATTCTATGAGCCCCAGGAAACACATAGAGCCCCCTGGGACCCCTTTAGGGCCTTCTAGGACCCTTCTAGGACCACCAGGAGCCCTCTAGAGCCCCCTAGGACCCACTTAGGGCCTTCTAGGACTCTTCTAGTACCCCCAGGGACCCTCTAGAGCCACCTGGGACCCTTTTAGGGCCTTCTAGGACCCTCCTAGGACCCACGGGTACCCTCTAGAGCCCTCTGGGACCCTTCTAGGGCTTTCTTGGACCCTTTTAGAATCACCAGGAACCCTCCAGAGTCCCCTGGGACACTTCTAGGGCTTTCTAGGACCCTTCTAGGACCACGAGGAACCCTCTAGAGCCCCCTGGGACCATTTTAGGGCATTCTAGGACCCTTCTAGGGCCCCCAGGGACCCTCTAGAGCCCCCTGGGACCCAATTAAGGCCTTCTAAGACCCTTCTAGGACCACCAGGAGCCCTCTATAGCCCTCTGGGACACCTTTTTGCACATTCTAGGACACTTCTAGTGCCCCCAGAGACCCTCTAGAGCTCCCTGGGAGTCTTTAGGGCCTACTAGGGCCCTTCTAGGATCACCAGGAACCCTCTAGAGCCCTCTGGGACCCACTTAGGGCCTTCTAGGACCCTTCTAGGACCACGAGGAACTCTCTATAGCCCCCTGAGACTTGCTTAAGGCCTTCTAGGACTCTTCTAGGACCACGAGAAACCATCTAGAGCCCCCTGGGACCCACTTAGGGCATTCTAGGTTCATTTTAAGACCCTGGGGAACCCTCTAGAGCCTCGTGGTACCACTTAGAGCCTTGTAGGACCCTTCTAGGACCAGAAGGAACCCTCTAGAGCCCCCTGGGACCCCCTTAAGGCCTTCTAGGACAATTATAGCGCCCCCAGGGACCCTCTAGAGCCCCCTGGGACACACTTAGGGCCTTCTAGGACCCTTCTAGGACACAGGGAACCATCAAGAGCCCCCTGGGACCCCCTTAGGGCTTTCTAGGGCCATGGTAAGACCCTGGGGAACCCTCCAGAGCACCCTGGGTCCTCTTTAGTGCCTTCTAGTACCCTTCTAGGGCCCCCAGGGACCTTCTAGAGCCCCCTGGTTACCCTTTGAGCCTTCTAGAACCCTTCTAGGAGCCCCAGGAACCCTCTAGAGCCCGCTGGGACCACCTTAGGGCCTTCTAGGACCCTTCTAGGACCACAAGGAACCCTCTAGAGCCCCCTGGGACCCCTTTAGGGCCTTCTAGGACAATTCTAGGGCCGCCAGGGTCCGTCTAGCGCCCCCTGGGACCCCTTTAGGGCCTTCTAGGACCCTTCTAGGACCACCAGGAGCCCTCTAGAGCTCCCTAGGACCCACTTAGGGCCTTCTAGGACTCTTCTAGTACCCCCAGGGACCCTCTAGAGCCCGCTGGGACCCTTTTAGGGCCTTCTAGGACAATTCTAGGGCCGCCAGGGTCCCTCTAGAGCCCCCTGGGACCCCTTTAGGTCCTTCTGGGACACTTCTAGGGCCACCAGGAGCCCTCTAGAGCCCCCTAGGACCCACTTAGGGCCTTCTAGGACTCTTCTAGTACCCCCAGGGACCCTCTAGAGCCCCCTGGGACCCTTTTAGGGCCTTCTAGGACCCTCCTAGGACCCACGGGTACCCTCTAGAGCCCTCTGGGACCCTTCTATGGCTTTCTTGGACCCTTTTAGAATCACCAGGAACACTCCAGATTCCCCTGGGACCCTTCTAGGGCTTTCTAGGACCCTTCTAGGACCACGAGGAACCCTCTAGATCCCCCTGGGACCATTTTAGGTCCTTCTAGGACCCTTCTAGGACCACGAGAAACCATCTATAGCTCTCTGGGACCCCTTTAGGGCGTTGTAGGACTCTTCTAGGGTCCCCAGAGACCGTCTAGAGCCCCCTGGGATGCCTTAGAGCCTTCGAGGACCCTTCTAGGACCACGAGGAACCCTCTAGAGCCCACTGGGACCCCTTTAGGGCCTTCTAGGACAATTCTAGGGCCTCCAGGGACCCTCTAGAGCCCCCTGGGACCCCTTTAGGGCCTTCTAGGACAATTCTAGGACCACCAGGAGCCCTCTAGAGCCCCCTAGGACCCACTTAGGGCCTTCTAGGACTCTTCTAGTACCCCCAGGGACCATCTAGAGCCCGCTGGGACCCCCTTAGGGCCTTCTAGGACAATTCTAGGGCCGCCAGGGTCCGTCTAGAGCCCCCTGGGACCCCTTTAGGGCCTTCTAGGACCCTTCTAGGACCACCAGGAGCCCTCTAGAGCCCCCTAGGACCCACTTAGGGCCTTCTAGGACTCTTCTAGTACCCCCAGGGACCCTCTAGAGCCCGCTGGGACCCTTTTAGGGCCTTCTAGGACCCTCCTAGGACCCACGGGTACCCTCTAGAGCCCTCTGGGACCCTTCTAGGCCTTTCTTGGACCCTTTTAGAATCACCAGGAACCCTCCAGAGTCCCCTGGGACCCTTCTAGGGCTTTCTAGGACCCTTCTAGGACCACGAGGAACCCTCTAGAGCCCCCGGGACCATTTTAGGGCCTTCTAGGACCCTTCTAGGACCACGAGAAACCATCTATAGCTCTCTGGGACCCCTTTAGGGCGTTCTAGGACTCTTCTAGGGTCCCCAGAGACCGTCTAGAGCCCCCTGGGATGCCTTAGAGCCTTCGAGGACCCTTCTAGGACCACGAGGAACCCTCTAGAGCCCCCTGGGACCCCCTTAGGGCATTCTAGGACCCTTCTAGGGCCCCCAGGGACCCTCTAGAGCCCCCTGGGACCCACTTAGGGCCTTCTAAGACCCTTCTAGGACCACCAGGAGCCCTCTAGAGCCCTCTGGGACACCTTTTTGCACATTCTAGGACACCTCTAGTGCCCCCAGAGACCCTCTAGAGCTCCCTGGGAGTCTTTAGGGCCTACTAGGACCCGTCTAGGATCACCAGGAACCCTCTAGAGCCCTCTGGGACCCACTTAGGGCCTTCTAGGACCCTTCTAGGACCACGAGGAACCCTCTAGAGCCCCCTGGGACCCCCTTAGGGCATTCTAGGACCCTTCTAGGGCCCCCAGGGACCCTCTAGAGCCCCCTGGGACCCCCTTAGGGCTTTCTAAGACCCTTCTAGGACCACCAGGAGCCCTCTATAGCCCTCTGGGACCCTCTTTGCGCCTTCTAGGACACTTCTAGTGCCCCCAGGGACACTCTAGAGCCCCCTGGGACTCCTTAGAGCCTACTAGGACCCTTCTAGGACCACGAGAAACCCTCTAGAGCCCCCTGGGACCTCCTTAGGTCCTTCGAGGACCGTTCTAGGGTCACCAGGAACCCTCTAGAGCCCTCTGGGACCCACTTAGGGCCTTCTAGGACCCTTCTAGGACCACGAGGAACTCTCTAGAGCCCCTGGGACTTGCTTAAGGCTTTCTAGGACTCTTCTAGGACCACGAGAAACCCTCTAGAGCCCCCTGGGACCCACTTAGGGCATTCTAGGTTCATTTTAAGACCCTGGGGAACCCTCTAGAGCCTCATGGTACCACTTAGAGCCTTATGGGACCCTTGTAGGACCAGAAGGAACCCTCTAGAGCCCCCTGGGACCCCCTTAGGGCCTTCTAGGACAATTCTAGCGCCCCCAGGGACCCTCTAGAGCCCCCTGGCACACACTTAGGGCCTTCTAGGACCCTTCTAGTACACAGGGAACCCTCAAGAGCCCCCTGGAACCCACTTAGGGCTTTCTAGGGCCATGGTAAGACCCTGGGGAACCCTCCAGAGCACCCTGGGTCCTCTTTAGTGCCTTCTAGTACCCTTCTAGGGCCCCCAGGGACCTTCTAGAGCCCCCTGGTTACCCTTTGAGCCTTCTAGAACCCTTCCAGGAGCCCCAGGAACCCTCTAGAGCCCGCTGGGACCCCCTTAGGGCCTTCTAGGACCCTTCTAGGACCACAAGGAACCCTCTAGAGCCCCCTGGGACCCCTTTAGGGCCTTCTAGGACAATTCTAGGGCCGCCAGGGTCCCTCAAGAGCCCCCTGGGACCCCCTTAGGGCTTTCTAGGGCCATGGTAAGACCCTGGGGAACCCTCCAGAGCACCCTGGGTCCTCTTTAGTGCCTTCTAGTACCCTTCTAGTGCCCCCAGGGACCTTCTAGAGCCCCCTGGTTACCCTTTGAGCCTTCTAGAACCCTTCTAGGAGCCCCAGGAACCCTCTAGAGCCCGCTGGGACCCCCTTAGGGCCTTCTAGGACCCTTCTAGGACCATAAGGAACCCTCTAGAGCCCCCTGGGACCCCTTTAGGGCCTTCTAGGACAATTCTAGGGCCGCCAGGGTCCGTCTAGAGCCCCCTGGAACCCCTTTAGGGCCTTCTAGGACCCTTCTAGGACCACCAGGAGCCCTCTAGAGCCCCCTAGGACCCACTTAGGGCCTTCTAGGACTCTTCTAGTACCCCCAGGGACCCTCTAGAGCCCGCTGGGACCCTTTTAGGGCCTTCTAGGACCCTCCTAGGACCCACGGGTACCCTCTAGAGCCCTCTGGGACCCTTCTAGGCCTTTCTTGGACCCTTTTAGAATCACCAGGAACCCTCCAGAGTCCCCTGGGACCCTTCTAGGGCTTTCTAGGACCCTTCTAGGACCACGAGGAACCCTCTAGAGCCCCCGGGACCATTTTAGGGCCTTCTAGGACCCTTCTAGGACCACGAGAAACCATCTATAGCTCTCTGGGACCCCTTTAGGGCGTTCTAGGACTCTTCTAGGGTCCCCAGAGACCGTCTAGAGCCCCCTGGGATGTCTTAGAGCCTTCGAGGACCCTTCTAGGACCACGAGGAACCCTCTAGAGCCCCCTGGGACCCCCTTAGGGCATTCTAGGACCCTTCTAGGACCACCAGGAGCCCTCTAGAGCCCTCTGGAACACCTTTTTGCACATTCTAGGACACTTCTAGTGCCCCCAGAGACCCTCTAGAGCTCCCTGGGAGTCTTTAGGGCCTACTAGGACCCGTCTAGGATCACCAGGAACCCTCTAGAGCCCTCTGGGACCCACTTAGGGCCTTCTAGGACCCTTCTAGGACCACGAGGAACCCTCTAGAGCCCCCTGGGACCCCCTTAGGGCATTCTAGGACCCTTCTAGGGCCCCCAGGGACCCTCTAGGGCCCCCTGGGACACCCTTAGGGCTTTCTAAGACCCTTCTAGGACCACCAGGAGCCCTCTATAGCCCTCTGGGACCCTCTTTGCGCCTTCTAGGACCCTTCTAGTGCCCCCAGGGACACTCTAGAGCCCCCTGGGACTCCTTAGAGCCTACTAGGACCCTTCTAGGACCACGAGAAACCCTCTAGAGCCCCCTGGGACCTCCTTAGGTCCTTCGAGGACCGTTCTAGTGTCACCAGGAACCCTCTAGAGCCCTCTGGGACCCACTTAGGGCCTTCTAGGACCCTTCTAGGACCACGAGGAACTCTCTAGAGCCCCCTGGGAGTTGCTTAAGGCTTTCTAGGACTCTTCTAGGACCACGAGAAACCATCTAGAGCCCCCTGGGACCCACTTAGGGCATTCTAGGTTCATTTTAAGACCCTGGGGAACCCTCTAGAGCCTCATGGTACCACATAGAGCCTTATGGGACCCTTGT
Organism: Phaenicophaeus curvirostris; assembly: GCF_032191515.1. Classification (NCBI taxonomy): domain Eukaryota; kingdom Metazoa; phylum Chordata; class Aves; order Cuculiformes; family Cuculidae; genus Phaenicophaeus; species Phaenicophaeus curvirostris. The sequence continues at coordinate 511,565 of NW_027206735.1, forward strand.
AGGACCAGAAGGAACCCTCTAGAGCCCCCTGGGACCCCCTTAGGGCCTTCTAGGACAATTCTAGCGCCCCCAGGGACCCTCTAGAGCCCCCTGGCACACACTTAGGGCCTTCTAGGACCCTTCTAGTACACAGGGAACCCTCAAGAGCCCCCTGGGACCCCCTTAGGGCTTTCTAGGGCCATGGTAAGACCCTGGGGAACCCTCCAGAGCACCCTGGGTCCTCTTTAGTGCCTTCTAGTACACTTCTAGGGCCCCCAGGGACCTTCTAGAGCCCCCTGGTTACCCTTTGAGCCTTCTAGAACCCTTCTAGGAGCCCCAGGAACCCTCTAGAGCCCGCTGGGACCCCCTTAGGGCCTTCTAGGACCCTTCTAGGACCACAAGGAACCCTCTAGAGCCCCCTGGGACCCCCTTAGGGCCTTCTAGGACAATTCTAGGGCCGCCAGGGTCCCTCTAGAGCCCCCGGGACCCCTTTAGGGCCTTCTAGGACCCTTCTAGGACCACCAGGAGCCCTCTAGAGCCCCCTAGGACCCACTTAGGGCCTTCTAGGACTCTTCTAGTACCCCCAGGGACCCTCTAGAGCCCCCTGGGACCCTTTTAGGGCCTTCTAGGACCCTCCTAGGACCCACGGGTACCCTCTAGAGCCCTCTGGGACCCTTCTAGGCCTTTCTTGGACCCTTTTAGAATCACCAGGAACCCTCCAGAGTCCCCTGGGACCCTTCTAGGGCTTTCTAGGACCCTTCTAGGACCACGAGGAACCCTCTAGAGCCCCCTGGGACCATTTTAGGGCCTTCTAGGACTCATCTAGGACCACGAGAAACCATCTATAGCTCTCTGGGACCCCTTTAGGGCGTTCTAGGACTCTTCTAGGGTCCCCAGAGACCGTCTAGAGACCCCTGGGATGCCTTAGAGCCTTCGAGGACCCTTCTAGGACCACGAGGAACCCTCTAGAGCCCCCTGGGACCCCCTTAGGGCATTCTAGGACCCTTCTAGGGCCCCCAGGGACCCTCTAGAGCCCCCTGGGACCCACTTAGGGCCTTCTAAGACCCTTCTAGGACCACCAGGAGCCCTCTATAGCCCTCTGGGACACCTTTTTGCACATTCTAGGACACTTCTAGTGCCCCCAGAGACCCTCTAGAGCTCCCTGGGAGTCTTTAGGGCCTACCAGGACCCTTCTAGGATCACCAGGAACCCTCTAGAGCCCTCTGGGACCCACTTAGGGCCTTCTAGGACCCTTCTAGGACCACGAGGAACCCTCTAGAGCCCCCTGGGACCCCCTTAGGGCATTCTAGGACCCTTCTAGGGCCCCCAGGGACCCTCTAGAGCCCCCTGGGACCCCCTTAGGGCTTTCTAAGACCCTTCTAGGACCACCAGGAGCCCTCTATAGCCCTCTGGGACCCTCTTTGCGCCTTCTAGGACCCTTCTAGTGCCCCCAGGGACACTCTAGAGCCACCTGGGACTCTTTAGGGCCTACTAGGACCCTTCTAGGACCACGAGAAATCCTCTAGAGCCCCCTGGGACCTCCTTAGGTCCTTCTAGGACCGTTCTAGGGTCACCAGGAACCCTCTAGAGCCCCCTGGGACCCACTTAGGGCATTCTAGGTTCATTTTAAGACCCTGGGGAACCCTCTAGAGCCTCGTGGTACCACTTAGAGCCTTGTAGGACCCTTCTAGGACCAGAAGGAACCCTCTAGAGCCCCCTGGGACCCCCTTAAGGCCTTCTAGGACAATTCTAGCGCCCCCAGGGACCCTCTAGAGCCCCCTGGGACACACTTAGGGCCTTCTAGGACCCTTCTAGGACACAGGGAACCCTCAAGAGACCCCTGGGACCCCCTTAGGGCTTTCTAGGGCTATGGTAAGACCCTGGGGAACACTCCAGAGCACCCTGGGTCCTCTTTAGTGCCTTCTAGTACCATTCTAGGGCCCCCAGGGACCTTCTAGAGCCCCCTGGTTACCCTTTGAGCCTTCTAGAACCCTTCTAGGAGCCCCAGGAACCCTCTAGAGCCCGCTGGGACCCCCTTAGGGCCTTCTAGGACCCTTCTAGGACCACAAGGAACCCTCTAGAGCCCCCTGGGACCCCTTTAGGGCCTTCTAGGACAATTCTAGGGCTGCCAGGGTCCCTCTAGAGCCCCCTGGGACCCCTTTAGGGCCTTCTAGGACCCTTCTAGGACCACCAGGAGCCCTCTAGAGCCCCCTAGGACCCACTTAGGGCCTTCTAGGACTCTTCTAGTACCCCCAGGGACCCTCTAGAGCCCCCTGGGACCCTTTTAGGGCCTTCTAGGACCCTCCTAGGACCCACGGGTACCCTCTAGAGCCCTCTGGGACCCACTTAGGGCCTTCTAGGACCCTTCTAGGACCACGAGGAACTCTCTAGAGCCCCCTGAGACTTGCTTAAGGCCTTCTAGGACTCTTCTAGGACCACGAGAAACCATCTAGAGCCCCCTGGGACCCACTTAGGGCATTCTAGGTTCATTTTAAGACCCTGGGGAACCCTCTAGAGCCTCATGGTACCACTTAGAGCCTTGTAGGACCCTTCTAGGACCAGAAGGAACCCTCTAGAGCCCCCTGGGACCCCCTTAGGGCCTTCTAGGACAATTCTAGCGCCCCCAGGGACCCTCTAGAGCCCCCTGGGACACACTTAGGGCCTTCTAGGACCCTTCTAGGACACAGGGAACCCTCAAGAGCCCCCTGGGACCCCCTTAGGGCTTTCTAGGGCCATGGTAAGACCCTGGGGAACCCTCCAGAGCACCCTGGGTCCTCTTTACTGCCTTCTAGTACCCTTCTAGAGCCCCCTGGTTACCCTTTGAGCCTTCTAGAACCATTCTAGGAGCCCCAGGAACCCTCTAGAGCCCGCTGGGACCACCTTAGGGCCTTCTAGGACTGTTCTAGGACCACAAGGAACCCTCTAGAGCTGCCTGGGACCCCTTTAGGGCCTTCTAGGACAATTCTAGGGCCGCCAGGGTCCCTCTAGAGCCCTCTGGGACCCCTTTAGGGCCTTCTAGGACCCTTCTAGGACCACCAGGAGCCCTCTAGAGCCCCCTAGGACCCACTTAGGGCCTTCTAGGACTCTTCTAGTACCCCCAGGGACCCTCTAGAGCCCCCTGGGACCCTTTTAGGGCCTTCTAGGACCCTCCTAGGACCCACGGGTACCCTCTAGAGCCCTCTGGGACCCTTCTAGGCCTTTCTTGGACCCTTTTAGAATCACCAGGAACCCTCCAGAGTCCCCTGGGACCCTTCTAGGGCTTTCTAGGACCCTTCTAGGACCACGAGGAACCCTCTAGAGCCCCCGGGACCATTTTAGGGCCTTCTAGGACCCTTCTAGGACTACGAGAAACCATCTATAGCTCTCTGGGACCCCTTTAGGGCGTTCTAGGACTCTTCTAGGGTCCCCAGAGACCGTCTAGAGCCCCCTGGGATGCCTTAGAGCCTTCGAGGACCCTTCTAGGACCACGAGGAACCCTCTAGAGCCCCCTGGGACCCCCTTAGGGCATTCTAGGACCCTTCTAGGGCCCCCAGGGACCCTCTAGAGCCCCCTGGGACCCCCTTAGGGCTTTCTAAGACCCTTCTAGGACCACCAGGAGCCCTCTATAGCCCTCTGGGACCCTCTTTGCGCCTTCTAGGACCCTTCTAGTGCCCCCAGGGGCACTCTAGAGCCACCTGGGACTTCTTAGAGCCTACTAGGACCCTTCTAGGACCACGAGAAACCCTCTAGAGCCCCCTGGGACCTCCTTAGGTCCTTCGAGGACCGTTCTAGGGTCACCAGGAACCCTCTAGAGCCCTCTGGGACCCACTTAGGGCCTTCTAGGACCCTTCTAGGACCACGAGGAACTCTCTAGAGCCCCCTGAGACTTGCTTAAGGCCTTCTAGGACTCTTCTAGGACCACGAGAAACCATCTAGAGCCCCCTGGGACCCACTTAGGGCATTCTAGGTTCATTTTAAGACCCTGGGGAACCCTCTAGAGCCTCGTGGTACCACTTAGAGCCTTGTAGAACCCTTCTAGGACCAGAAGGAACCCTCTAGAGCCCTCTGGGACCCCCTTAGGGCCTTCTAGGACAATTCTAGCGCCCCCAGGGACCCTCTAGAGCCCCCTGGGACACACTTAGGGCCTTCTAGGACCCTTCTAGGAAACAGGGAACCCTCAAGAGCCCCCTGGGACCCACTTAGGGCTTTCTAGGGCCATGGTAAGACCCTGGGGAACCCTCCAGAGCACCCTGGGTCCTCTTTAGTGCCTTCTAGTACCCTTCTAGGGCCCCCAGGGACCTTCTAGAGCCCCCTGGTTACCCTTTGAGCCTTCTAGAACCCTTCTAGGAGCCCCAGGAACCCTCTAGAGCCCGCTGGGACCCCCTTAGGGCCTTCTAGGACCCTTCTAGGACCACAAGGAACCCTCTAGAGCCCCCTGGGACCCCTTTAGGGCCTTCTAGGACAATTCTAGGGCCGCCAGGGTCCGTCTAGAGCCCCCGGGACCCCTTTAGGGCCTTCTAGGACCCTTCTAGGACCACCAGGAGCCCTCTAGAGCCCCCTAGGACTCACTTAGGGCCTTCTAGGACTCTTCTAGTACCCCCAGGGACCCTCTAGAGCCCCCTGGGACCCTTTTAGGGCCTTCTAGGACCCTCCTAGGACCCACGCGTACCCTCTAGAGCCCTCTGGGACCCTTCTAGGCCTTTCTTGGACCCTTTTAGAATCACCAGGAACCCTCCAGAGTCCCCTGGGACCCTTCTAGGGCTTTCTAGGACCCTTCTAGGACCACGAGGAACCCTCTAGAGCCCCCGGGACCATTTTAGGGCCTTCTAGGACCCTTCTAGGACCACGAGAAACCATCTATAGCTCTCTGGGACCCCTTTAGGGCATTCTAGGACTCTTCTAGGGTCCCCAGAGACCGTCTAGATCCCCCTGGGATGCCTTAGAGCCTTCGAGGACCCTTCTAGGACCACGAGGAACCCTCTAGAGCCCCCTGGGACCCCCTTAGGGCATTCTAGGACCCTTCTAGGGCCCCCAGGGACCCTCTAGAGCCCCCTGGGACCCACTTAGGGCCTTCTAAGACCCTTCTAGGAACACCAGGAGCCCTCTAGAGCCCTCTGGGACACCTTTTTGCACATTCTAGGACACTTCTAGAGCCCCCAGAGACCCTGTAGAGCTCCCTGGGAGTCTTTAGGGCCTACTAGGACCCTTCTAGGATCACCAGGAACCCTCTAGAGCCCTCTGGGACCCACTTAGGGCCTTCTAGGACCCTTCTAGGACCACAAGGAACCCTCTATAGCCCTCTGGGACCCTCTTTGCGCCTTCTAGGACCCTTCTAGTGCCCCCAGGGACACTCTAGAGCCCCCTGGGACTCCTTAGAGCCTACTAGGACCCTTCTAGGACCACGAGAAACCCTCTAGAGCCCCCTGGGACCTTCTTAGGTCCTTCTAGGACCGTTCTAGGGTCACCAGGAACCCTCTAGAGCCCTCTGGGACCCACTTAGGGCCTTCTAGGACCCTTCTAGGACCACGAGGAACTCTCTAGAGCCCCCTGAGACTTGCTTAAGGCCTTCTAGGACTCTTCTAGGACCACGAGAAACCATCTAGAGCCCCCTGGGACCCACTTAGGGCATTCTAGGTTCATTTTAAGACCCTGGGGAACCCTCTAGAGCCTCGTGGTACCACTTAGAGCCTTGTAGGACCCTTCTAGGACCAGAAGGAACCCTCTAGAGCCCCCTGGGACCCCCTTAGGGCCTTCTAGGACAATTCTAGCGCCCCCAGGGACCCTCTAGAGCCCCCTGGGACAAACTTAGGGCCTTCTAGGACCCTTCTAGGACACAGGGAACCCTCAAGAGCCCCCTGGGACCCACTTAGGGCTTTCTAGGGCCATGGTAAGACCCTGGGGAACCCTCCAGAGCACCCTGGGTCCTCTTTAGTGCCTTCTAGTACCCTTCTAAGGCCCCCAGGGACCTTCTAGAGCCCCCTGGTTACCCTTTGAGCCTTCTAGAACCCTTCTAGGAGCCCCAGGAACCCTCTAGAGCCCGCTGGGAATACCTTAGGGCCTTCTAGGACAATTCTAGGACCACGAGGAACTCTCTAGAGCCCCCTGAGACTTGCTTAAGGCCTTCTAGGACTCTTCAAGGACCACGAGAAACCATCTAGAGCCCCCTGGGACCCCTTTAGGGCCTTCTAGGACCCTTCTAGGACCACCAGGAGCCCTCTAGAGCCCCCTAGGACCCACTTAGGGCCTTCTAGGACTCTTCTAGTACCCCCAGGGACCCTCTAGAGCCCGCTGGGACCCTTTTAGGGCCTTCTAGGACCCTCCTAGGACCCACGGGTACCCTCTAGAGCCCTCTGGGACCCTTCTAGGCCTTTCTTGGACCCTTTTAGAATCACCAGGAACCCTCTAGAGCCCCCGGGACCCTTCTAGAGCCTTCTAGGACCCTTCTAGGACTACGAGAAACCATCTATAGCTCTCTGGGACCCCTTTAGGGCGTTCTAGGACTCTTCTAGGGTCCCCAGAGACCGTCTAGAGCCCCCTGGGATGCCTTAGAGCCTTCGAGGACCCTTCTAGGACCACGAGGAACCCTCTAGAGCCCCCTGGGACCCCCTTAGGGCATTCTAGGACCCTTCTAGGGCCCCCAGGGACCCTCTAGAGCCCCCTGGGACCCACTTAGGGCCTTCTAAGACCCTTCTAGGACCACCAGGAGCCCTCTAGAGCCCTCTGGGACACCTTTTTGCACATTCTAGGACAATTCTAGTGCCCCCAGAGACACTCTAGAGCTCCCTGGGAGTCTTTAGGGCCTACTAGGACCCTTCTAGGATCACCAGGAACCCTCTAGAGCCCCCTGGGACCCCCTTAGGGCATTCTAGGACCCTTCTAGTGCATCCAGGGGCCCTCTAGAGCCCCCTGGGACCCACTTAGGGCTTTCTAACACCCTTCTAGGACCACCAGGAGCCCTCTATAGCCCTCTGGGACCCTCTTTGCGCCTTCTAGGACCCTTCTAGTGCCCCCAGGGACACTCTAGAGCCCCCTGGGACTCTTTAGGGCCTACTAGGACCCTTCTAGGACCACGAGGAACCCTCTAGAGCCCCCTGGGACCCCCTTAGGGCATTCTAGGACCGTTCTAGGGTCACCAGGCACCCTCTAGAGCCCCCTGGGACCCCCTTAGGGCTTTCTAAGACCCTTCTAGGACCACCAGGAGCCCTCTATAGCCCTCTGGGACCCTCTTTGCGCCTTCTAGGACCCTTCTAGGACCCTTCTAGTGCCCCCAGGGACACTCTAGAGCCCCCTGGGACTCCTTAGGGCCTACTAGGACCCTTCTAGGACCACGAGAAACCCTCTAGAGCCCCCTGGGACCTCCTTAGGTCCTTCTAGGACCGTTCTAGGGTCACCAGGAACCCTCTAGAGCCCTCTGGGACCCACTTAGGGCCTTCTAGGACCCTTCTAGGACCACGAGGAACTCTCTAGAGCCCCCTGGGACTTGCTTAAGGCCTTCTAGGACCCTTCTAGGACCACAAGGAACCCTCTAGAGCCCCCTGGGACCCCTTTAGGGCCTTCTAGGACAATTCTAGGGCCGCCAGGGTCCGTCTAGAGCCCCCTGGGACCCCTTTAGGGCCTTCTAGGACCCTTCTAGGACCACCAGGAGCCCTCTAGAGCCCCCTAGGACCCACTTAGGGTTTTCTAGGACTCTTCTAGTACCCCCAGGGACCCTCTAGAGCCCCCTGGGACCCTTTTAGGGCCTTCTAGGACCCTCCTAGGACCCACGGGTACCCTCTAGAGCCCTCTGGGACCCTTCTAGGCCTTTCTTGGACACTTTTAGAATCACCAGGAACCCTCTAGAGCCCCCGGGACCCTTCTAGGGCCTTCTAGGACCCTTCTAGGACCACGAGAAACCATCTATAGCTCTCTGGGACCACTTTAGGGCGTTCTAGGACTCTTCTAGGGTCCCCAGAGACCGTCTAGAGCCCCCTGGGATGCCTTAGAGCCTTCGAGGACCCTTCTAGGACCACGAGGAACTCTCTAGAGCCCCCTGGGACCCCCTTAGGGCATTCTAGGACCCTTCTAGGGCCCCCAGGGACTCTCTAGAGCCCCATGGGACTTGCTTAAGGCCTTCTAAGACTCTTCTAGGACCACGAGAAACCATCTAGAGCCCCCTGGGACCCACTTAGGGCATTCTAGGTTCATTTTAAGACCCTGGGGAACCCTCTAGAGCCTCGTGGTACCACTTAGAGCCTTGTAGGACCCTTCTAGGACCAGAAGGAACCCTCTAGAGCCCCCTGGGACCCCCTTAGGGCCTTCTAGGACAATTCTAGCGCCCCCAGGGACCCTCTAGAGCCCCCTGGGACACACTTAGGGCCTTCTAGGACCCTTCTAGGACACAGGGAACCCTCAAGAGCCCCCTGGGACCCCCTTAGGGCTTTCTAGGGCCATGGTAAGACCCTGGGGAACCCTCCAGAGCACCCTGGGTCCTCTTTAGTGCCTTCTAGTACCCTTCTAGGGCCCCCAGGGACCTTCTAGAGCCCCCTGGTTACCCTTTGAGCCTTCTAGAACCCTTCTAGGAGCCCCAGGAACCCTCTAGAGCCCGCTGGGACCCACTTAGGGCCTTCTAGGACCCTTCTAGGACCACAAGGAACCCTCTAGAGCCCCCTGGGACCCCTTTAGGGCCTTCTAGGACAATTCTAGGGCCGCCAGGGTCCGTCTAGAGCCCCCGGGACCCCTTTAGGGCCTTCTAGGACCACCAGGAGCCCTCTAGAGCCCCCTAGGACCCACTTAGGGCCTTCTAGGACTCTTCTAGTACCCCCAGGGACCCTCTAGAGCCCGCTGGGACCCTTTTAGGGCGTTCTAGGACCCTCCTAGGACACACGGGTACCCTCTAGAGCCCTCTGGGACCCTTCTAGGCCTTTCTTGGACCCTTTTAGAATCACCAGGAACCCTCCAGAGTCCCCTGGGACCCTTCTAGGGCTTTCTAGGACCCTTTTAGAATCACCAGGAACCCTCCAGAGTCCCCTGGGACCCTTCTAGGGCTTTCTAGGACCCTTCTAGGACCACGAGGAACCCTCTGGATCTCCCTGGGGTCCCCTTAGGGCCTTCTAGGACCCTTCTAGGACCACAAGGAACCCTCTAGAGCCCTCTGTGACACATTTTGTGCCTTCTAGGAGACTTTTAGTGCCCCCAGGGACCCTCTAGGCCCCGCTGTGACCCATTTAAGGCCGTCTAGGAGAATTCTAGGGCCCCCAGGGACACTCTAGAGCCCCGTGGGACCCCTTAGAGCATTCTAGGACACTTCTAGGAGCCCCAGGAACCTTCTAGAACCCTCTGGGACCCACTTAGGCCCTTCTAGGACCCTTCTAGGACCACCAGGAACCTTCTAAAGCCCTCTGGGACCCCCTTAAAGCCTTCTAGGACCCTTCTAGTGCTCCCAGGAACCCTCTAGAGCCCCCTGGGACCCCTTTATGGCCTTCTAAGACCCTTCTAGGACCACAAGAAACGCTCTAGAGCCCCCAGGGACTCCCTTAGGGCCTTCTAGGACCCTTCTAGGATCACCAGGATCCCTTTAGAGCCTTCTGGGACCCACTTAGGTCCTTCTAGTACCGTTCTAGGACCACGAGAAACTCTCTACAGCCCCCTGGGACGCCCTTAGGGCCTTCTAGGACCCTTCTAGGACCACGAGAAACCATCTAGAGCTCCCTGGGAACCCCTTACGGCCTTCTAGGATCATTGTAAGACCCCGGGGAACCCTCTAGAGCTCCCTGGGACCTCTTTAGGCCCTTCTAGGGCCCTTCTAGGACCACCAGGAACCCTCTAGAGCCCTCTGGGACCCCCTTAGGGCCTTCTAGGACCATTCTAGTGCCCCCAGGGACCCTCTAGAGCCCCCTGGGACCCCTTTAGGTCCTTCTAGGACCCTTCTAGGGCCACCAGGGACACTCTAAAGCCCCCTGGGACCCCCTTAGGGCCTGCTAGGTGTCTTCTACGACCACGAGGAACCATCTAGAACCCCCTGAGACCACTTAGGACCTTCTAGGACAATTGTATGACCCCAGGGAACCCCCTAGAGTCATCTGGGACCCCCTTAGGGCCTACTAGGACCATTGTAAGACCCCAGGGAAGACTCTAGAATCCCCTAGGACTCCTTAAGGCCTTCTAGGACCCTTCTAGGACCACGAGAAACCCTCTAGAGCCCCCAGGGACTCCCTTAGGGCCTTCTAGGACCCTTCTAGGATCACCAGGAACCCTCTAGAGCCATCTGGGACCCACTTAGGACCTTCTAGGACCCTTCTAGGACCACGAGAAACCATCCGGAGCCCCCTGGGACTCCTTAGAGCCTTCTAGGACCCTTCTAGGAGTCCCTGAATCCCTCTAGAGCCCCATGGGACCCACTTAGGTCCTTCTAGGACACTTCAAACACCACCAGCATCCCTCTAGAGCTCACTGGGAAGCATTTAGGGCCTTCTAAGACCCTTCTAGGACCACGAGGAACCCTCTAGAGCCCCCTGGGACCATTTTAGGGCCTTCTAGGTCCCTTCTAGGACCACTAGGAACCATGTAGACCCCCTGGGACAATTTAGGACCTTCTAGGACCATTGTAAGACCATGGGGATCCCTGTAGAGCCCTCTGGGACCCCCTTAGGACCTTCTAGGACCCTTCTAGGACCACCAGGATCCCTCTAGAGCCCCCTGGAACCACCTTAGGGCCTTCTAAAACCCTTCTAGGACCTTGAGGAACCCTCTAGAGCTCTTTGGGACCCCTATAGAAGGGTCTGGAGGCCTTCAGAAGGGTCTGGATGGGCTCTAGAAAGGTCTGGGGGCCTTGAGAATGGCCCTGGGGGGATCTAGAAGGGTCTGGAGGCCTTCAGAAGGGTCCTGAGTGGCTCTAGAAGGGTCTGGGGGCCTTCAGAAGGGCCCTGGGGGGATCTAGAAGGGTCTGGAGGCCTTCAGAAGGGTCCTGAGCGGCTCTAGAATGGTCTGGGGGCATTCAGAAGGGTCTGGATGGGCTCTAGAAGGGTCTGGGGTCCTTCAGAATGGCCCTGGGGGGATCTAGAATGGTCTGGAAGCCATCAGAAGGGCCCTGAGTGGCTCTAGAACCATCTGGGGGCCTTCAGAATGGCCCAGGGGAACTAGAAGGGTCTGGAGACCTTCAGAAGGGTCCTGAGCGGCTCTAGAAGGGTCTGGGGGCCGTCAGAAGGGCCGTGGGTGGGCTCTAGAAGGGTCTGGGGGCCTTCAGAAGGGCCCCGGGTGGGCTCTAGAAGGGTCTGGAGGCCTTCAGAAGGGTCCTGAGGGGCTCTAGAAGGGTCCAACTTGGATCTCAAACGGTCTAGGGCCTTCAGATTGGTCCTGGGGGGCTCTAGAAGGGTCTTGGAACCTTCATAAAGGTCCTGACTGGCTCTAGAAGGGTTCTGAGGGGCTCTAGAAGGGTCTGGGGGCATTCAGAAGGGTCCTGAGGGGCTCTAGAAGGGTCTGGGAGCCTTTAGAAGGGTCCTCGGGGGCTCTAGAAAGTCATAGAAGGGTCTTAGAAGGCCCTAACAGCGTCCCAGGGTGCTCCAGAGGGTTTCCAGAAGCCTTAGAAGAGTCCTACAAGGACCTAAGGAGGTGCCAGGGGGCTCCAGAGGCTTCCTGGTGACTCTAGAAGGGTCCTTGAAAGCCCTAAGTGGGTCCCAGGTGGATCTAGCGGGTACCTGTGGGTTCTAGAAGGTTCCTAGAAGGTCGTAAGGGGGTCCCAGGGGGCTCTAGAGGGTTCCTGGTGGTCCTAGAAGGTTCCTAGAAGGTCCTAAGGGGGTCCCAGAGCGCTCTAGAGGTATCCTCGTGGTCGTAGAAGGTTCCTATAAGGTTCTAAGGGGGTCTCAGGGGGTCTAGATGGTTCCTCGTGGCCCTAGGAGGGTCCTAGAAAGCCCTAAGCGGGTCCCAGGAGGCTCTAGAGGGTTCCTGGTGACTCTAGAAGGGTCCCAGTAAGCCCTAGAAAGGTCCCAGGGGGCTCTAGAGGGTTCCTGGAGACCCTAGAAGAGTCCCAGAAAGCCCTAGAAGGGTCCCACGGGGCTCTAGAGGGTTCTCGTGGGTCCTAGAAGGGTTCTAGAAGGCCCTAAGGGTGCCCAGAGGACTCCAGAGGATTCTTCGTGGTCCTAGAAGAGCTCTAGAAGGCACTAAATAGGTCCAAAGTTGCTCTAGAGGGTTCCTCGTGGTCTTAGATGCGTCCGAGAAGGCCCTAAGGGGTCCCAGGGGGCTCTAGAGGGTCCTTGGGGCACTAGAAGGGTCCTAGAAGGCCTTAAGTGGGTCTCAGGTGGCTCTAGGGGTTTCCTCGTTGTCCTAGAAGGGTCCTAGGAGGCCCTAAGTGGGTCCCAGGGGGCTCTAGAGGGTTTCATGTGTTCCTAGAATAACCCAGAAGGCCCTAAGGAGGTCCCAGGTGGCTCTAGATGGTTTCTCGTGGTCCTAGAAGGGTCATAGAAAGCACTAAGGGGGTCCTAGGGAGCTCTAGAGGGTTCCTCGTGGTGCTAGAATGTACCTAGAAGGCTCTAAGGGGGTCCCAGGTGGCTCTAGAGGGTTCTTCGAGGTCTTAGAAGCATCTGAGAAGGCCCTAAGGGGGTTCCAGGGGGCTCTAGAAGGTCCCTGGGGGCCCTAGAAAGGTCCTAGAAGGCCCTAAGAAGGTCCCAGGTGCCTCTAGAGAGTTCCTCGTGGTCTTAGAAGGGTTCTAGAAGGCCCTATGTGGTCCCAGGGGGCTCTAGAGGGTCCCTGGGACACTAGAAGTGTCCTAGAAGGCCCTAAGTGGGTCTCAGGGTGCTCTAGGGGGTTCCTCGTTGTCCTAGAAGTGTCCTAGGAGGCCCTAAGTGGGTCCCAGGGGGCTCTAGAGGGCTCCTGGTGACTCTAGAAGTCTCCTATAAAGCTCTAGAAGGGTCCCAGGGGGCTCTAGAAGGTACATGGTGACACTAGACGGGTCCTAGAAAGACCTAGAATGGTCCCAGAGGGCTCTAGAGGGTTCCCTTGGGTCCTAGAAGCGTCCTAGAAGGCCCTAAAGGGGTCCCAGGGGGCTCTAGATGGTTCCTCGTGGTCTTAAAAGGGTCTTAGAAGGCCCTAAATGGGTCCCAGGGGGCTCTAGAGGGTTCCTCGTGTTTCTAAAAGGGTCCTATAAGGCCCTAAGGGGGTCCCAGGGGTCTCTAGAGGGTTTCTCGTGGTCCTAGAATGGTCCTAGAAGACACTAAGGGGGTCCCAGGGGGTTCTACATGGTTTCTCGTGGTCCTAGAAGGCACCTAGAAGGGTCTAAGTGGGTCCCAGGGGGCTCTAGAGGGTTTCTCGTGGTCCTTGAAGGGTCCTAGACGGTCCTAAAGTGGTCGGAGGGAGTTCTAGAGGGTTCCTGGTTACTCTAGAAGTGTCCTAGAAAGCCCTAGAAGGGTCCAATGGGGCTCTAGAGGGTTCCCTGTGGTGCTTGAAGGGTCCTAGAAGGCCCTAAAATGGTCCCAGGGGGTTCTAGAGGGTTCCTGGTACTCCTAGAAGAGTCCTATAAGGATCCATGCGGTCCCAGGGGGCTCTAGAGGGTCCCTGGGGGCCATTAAAGGGTCCTAGAAAGCCTTAAAGGGGACCCAGGGGGCTCTAGAGTGTTCGCTGGTGACTTACAATGGTCCTAGAAGGCCCTAAGGGGGTACTAGGGGGCTCTAGGTTGTTTCTCATGGTCCTAGAAGGGCCCTAGAAGGCCCTAAAGTGGTTCCAGGGTGCTTTAGAGTGTTCCCCGGGGTCTTACCATGGTCCTAGAAGGCCCTAAGTGGGTCCCAGGGAGCTCTAGAGGGTTTCTCGTGGTCCTAGAAGGGTCCTAGAAGGCCCTAAAGTGGTCCCAGGGGGCTGTAGATTGTTTCTCATGGTCCTAGAAGGGTCCTAGAAGTCCCTAAAGGGGTCCCAGGGGGCTCTAGAGGGTTTCTTGTGGCCCTAGAAGGGTCTTACAAGGCCCTAAGTGTGCCCAGAGGACTCCAGAGGATTCTTCGTGGTCCTAGAAGACCTCTAGAAGGCACTAAATGGGTCCAAGGTTGCTCTACAGGGTTCCTCGTGGTCTTAGAAGGGTCCTAGAAGGCTCTAAGGGGTCCCAGTGGGCTCTAGAGGGTCCCTGGGGGTCCTAGAAGAGTCCTAGAAGGCCCTAAGGAGGTCCCAGGGGTCTCTAGAGGGTTTCCCAGGGACTTACAATGATCCTAGAAGGCCCTACGGGGGTCCCAGGTGTCTCTAGAGGGTTTCTCGTGGTCCTAGAAGGGTCCTAGAAGGCCCTAAGGGGGTCCCAGGGGACTCTAGAGGGTTCCTGGTGCCTCTACAAGGGTCTTAGAAAATCCTAGAAATTTCCCAGGTGGTTCTAGATGGTTCCTTGTAGTTCTAGAAGTGTTCTAGAAGGCCTTTAATGGGTCCCATGGGGCTCTAGAGGGTTCCTCGTGGTCCTAGAATGGTCCTAGAATGCCCCAAGGGGTTCCCAGGGGGCTCTAGAGGGTTCCTGGGGCTCCTAGAAGGGTCCTAGAAGGCTCTAAGGGGGTCCCAGTGTGCTCTAGAAGGTCCCTGGGGGCACTAGAAGGGTCCTAGAAGGCACTAAATCGGTCCCAAGGGGCTCTAGAGGGTTCCCCGGCATCTTACAATGGTCCTACATGGCCCTAAGTTGTCCCAGGAGGCTCTAGAGGGTTCCATGTGTTCCTAGAATAACCCAGAAGGCCCTAAGGAGGTCCCAGGTGGCTCTAGATGGTTTCTCGTTGTCCTAGAAGGGTCATAGAAGGCTCTAAGGGGGTCCTAGGGAGCTCTAGAGGGTTCCTCGTGGTGCTAGAATGTACCTAGAAGGCTCTAAGGGGGTCCCAGGTGGCTCTAGAGGGTTCTTTGTGGTCTTAGAAGCGTCCGAGAAGGCCCTAAGTGGGTCCCAGAGGGCTCTAGAAGGTCCCTGGGGGCCCTAGAAATGACCTAGAAGGCCCTAAGGAGGTCCCAGGTGCCCCTAGAGAGATTCTCGTGGTCTTAGAAGGGTTCTAGAAGGCCCTATGGGGTCCCAGGGGGCTCTAGAGGGTCTCTGGGACACTAGAAGTGTCCTAGAAGGCCCTAAGTTGGTTTCAGGGTGCTCTAGGGGGTTCCTCATGTCCTAGAATTGTCCTAGGAGGCCCTAAGTGGGTCCCAGGGGGCTCTAGAGGGCTCCTGGTGACTCTAGAAGTCTCCTATAAAGCTCTAGAAGGGTCCCAGAAGGCTCTAGAGGGTTCCTGGTGACACTAGAAGGGTCCTAGAAAGACCTAGAATGGTCCCAGAGGGCTCTAGAGGGTTCCCATGGGTCCTAGAAGGGTCCTAGAAGGCCCTAAAGGGGTCCCAAGGGGGTCTAGATGATTCCTCGTGGTCCTAAAAGGGTCTTAGAAGGCCCTAAATGGGTCCCAGGGGGCTCTAGAGGGTCCTTCGTGGTCTTAGAAGCGTCCGAGAAGGCCCTAAAGGTGTCCCAGGGGGCTCTAGAAGGTCCCTGGGGGCCCTAGAATGGTCCTAGAAGGCCCTAAGGAGGTCCCAGGGGGCTCTAGAGGGTTCCTGGTGGTCCTAGAAGGATTCTAGAAGGCCCTAAGTGGTTCCCAGAGGGCTCTAGTGGGTTTCTCGTTGTCCTAGAAGGGTCCTAGGGGGCCCTAAATGGGGCCCAGGGAGCTCTAGACGGTTCCTCGTGGTCCTAGGAGGATCCTAGAATGACCTAAGTGGTTCCCAGAGGGCTCTGGATGGTTTCTTGTGGTCTTAGAATGGACCTAGAAGGCCCTAAGGTGGTCCCAGTGAACTCTAGAGGGTTCCTGGGGTTCCTAGAAGGGCCCTAGAAAGGTCTAAGAGGTTCCAGGGGGCTCTAGAGGGTCTCCGGGCGCCCTAGAATAGTCCTAGAAGGCCCTAAAGGGGTCCCAGGGGGCTCTAGAGCGTTCCCCGGGGTCTTACCATGGTCCTAGAAGGCCCTAAGTGGGTCCCAGGGGGCTCTAGAAGGTTTCTCGTGGTCCTAGAAGGGTCCTAGAAAGTCCTAAAGGGGTCCAAGGGAGCTTTAGAGGGTTCCTAGTGAATCTAGAAGTGTCCTAGAAAGCCCTAGAAGGGTCCCAGGGGGCTCTAGAGGTTTCCCTGTGGTCCTAGAAGGGTCCTAGAAGACCCTAAAGTGGTCCCAGGGGGCTCTAGATGGCTCCTGGTGCTCCTAGAAGGGTCCTAGAAGGCTCTAAGCTGTCCCAGGGGACTCTAGAGGGTACCTAGAGGGCCTAGAAGTGACCTAGAAGGCCCTAAAGGGGTCCCAGGGGGCTCTAGATGGTGCCTGTGGGTCCTAGAAGGGTCCTAGAAGGCCCTAAGTTGGTCCCAGGGGGCTCTAGAGGGTTCCTCGTGGTCCTAGAAGGGTTCTACAAAGCCCTAAGGGGTCCCAGTGGGCTCTAGAGGGTTCCTGGTGGTTTTAGAAGGCTCCCAGGGGTCTTTAGAGGGTCCCTGGAGGCCCTAGAAGCATCCTAGAAGGCACTAAAGGGGACCCAGGGGGCTCTAGAGTGTTCCCCGTGGTCTTACAATCATCCTAGAAGGCCCTAAGAGGGTACCAGGGGTCTCTAGGTTGTTTCTCGTGGTCCTAAAAGGGTCTTAGAAGGCCCTAAAGTGGTCCCAGGGGGCTCTAGAGGGTTCCTGGTGGTCCTAGAAGGGTCCTAGAAGGCACTAAAGGGGTCCCAGGGGTCTCTAGAAGGTTCCCAGGGGTCTTACAATGATCCTAGAAGGCTCTAAGTGGGTCCCATGGGGCTCTAGATGGTTTCTCGTGGTCCTAGAAGGGTCCTAGAAGGCCCTAAAGGGGTCCCAGGGGGCTCTAGAGGGTTCCTGGTGGTCCTAGAAGGATTCTAGAAGGCCCTAAGTGGTTCTCAGAGGGCTCTAGAGGGTTCCTCGTGGTCCTAGAAGGGTCTTAGAAGGCCATAAAGGGGTCCCAGGGTGCTCTAGAGGTCTTTAGTATGGATCTGGGGGGCTCTAGAAGGGTCTGGGCGCTTTTAGAATGGATGTGAGAAGCTCTAGAAGGTTCAGGGTCTTTTTGAATCTCCCTGGGGGGCTCTAGAAGGGTCTGGGGGCTTTTAGAATTGTCCAGATGGGCTCTAGAAGGGTCTAGGGTCCTTTAGAATGGGTCTGGGGTGCTCTAGAAGGGTCTGGGGTCTTTTAAAATGGACGTGAGAAGATCTAGATGGGTCCAGGGGCCTTTAGAATGTCGCTGAGGGCCTCTAGAAGGGTCTGGGGTCCTCTAGAAGGGACGTGAGATGCTCTAGAAGGGTCCAGGGTCCTTTAGAAGGTCTCTGGCGTCTCTAGAAGGGTCTGGAGGCTTCTAGAAGGGATGTGAGAAGCTCTAGAAGGGTCCAGGGGCCTTTAGAACGTCTCTGGGGGGCTCTAGAAGGGTCTGGGGGCCTTTAGAAAGGACGTGAGAATCTCTAGAAGGGTCCAGGGGCCTTTAGAACGTCTCTGGGGGGCTCTAGTGGGATCTGGGGTCTTTTAGAAGGACTCTGGGGCCCTCTAGAAGGGTCTAGGGTCCATTAGAATGGGTCTGGGAGGATTTAGAAGGGTCTAGATGCCTTTAGAACGTCTCTGGGGGGTCTAGAAGGGTCTGGGGTCTTTTAGAAGCGACGTGAGAAGCTCTAGAAGGGTCCAGGGTCCTTTAGAAGGTCTCTGGGGGGCTCTAGAAGGGTCTGTGGGCATTTAGAAGGGATGTGAGTGGCTGTAGAAGGGTCTGGGCGCCTTTAGAAGGTCTCTGGGGGGCTCTAGAAAGGTCTGGGTTCTTTTAGAAGGGACGTGAGAAGCTCTAGAAGGGTCCAAGGACCTTTAAAATAGTTCTGGGGGCTCTAGAGGAGTCTGGAGGCTGTTAGAATGGTCCAGATGGGCTCTAGAATGGCCTGGTCGCTTTTAGAAGGTCTCTGGGGGGCTCTCGAAGGGTCTGGGGTCTTTTAGAAGGGACGTGAGAAGCTCTAGAAGGGTCCAGGGGCCTTTAGAAGGTCTCTGGGGGGCACTCAAAGGGTCTGGGGGCTTTTAGAAGGGACGTGAGAAGCTCTGGAAGGGTCCAGGGGCCTTTAGAAGGGCTCTGGGGAGTCTAGAATGGTCTGGGGGCCTCTAGAATGGTCCAGAAGGGCTCTAGAATGGTCTTGGCACTTTTAGAAGGGCCCCGGTGGGTGCTAGAATGGTCTGGGGTCTTTTAGAATGGACGTCAGGTGCTCTAGAAGGGTCTGGGGGCTTTTAGAAGGGTCCAGTGGAGCTCTAGGAGGGTCTGGGGGCCTTTAGAAGGGCTCTGGCGGTCTTTAGAGACATCTGGGGGCCTTTAGAAGGACTCTGGGGGCCTCTAGAAGGGTCTAGAGGCCTTTAGATTTGTCTAGAGGGGCTCTAGAAGGACTAATCCCCTAACCCTAACACTTAACCCTAACCCCCTATCCCCAACCCTGACCCTAACCGGATAACCATAACCCTAATCCCTATCCCCCTAACCCTAATCCCTAACACCCTAACCCTAACCCTAATCCCTTACACCCTAACCCTAACCCCGTAACCCTAAGCACATAACACTAAAACCTAACCCTAACCCTAACCCTAACCTTAACCCCTAACCCTAACCCTCACCCTAAACCCTAACCATAACCCTAACCCTAACCCAACCCTGACCCTAACCCTAACCACAAACCCTAACCCCTAACCCTAACTCTAACCCTAACCCTAACCCTAATGACCCTAAACTCTAACCCTCACCCTAACCCCTAACCATAACCATAACCCTAACCATAACCCTAACCCTTATGACCCTAACCCTAACCTTAACCCTAATCTAACCCTAACCTAACCCTAACCCTAACCACTAAGCCTAACCCTAACCCCTAACACTAAGCCTAAACCCTAACCCTAAACCCTAACCCTAACCCTAAACCTAACCCTAAACCTAACCCTAACCCTAACCCTAATGACCCTAACCCTAACCCTAACCCTAACCCTAATGACCCTAACCCTAACCCTAAACCTAACCCCTAACCCTAACCCTAACCCTAAACCTAACCCCTAACCCCTAACCCTAATGACCCTAACACTAACCCTAACCCAACCCTAACCCTAACCCTAACCCTAACCCTAACCCTAAACCTAAACCCTAACCCTAAACCTAAACCCTAACCCTAAACCCTAACCCTAACCCCTAACCCCTAACCCTAACCCCTAACTCTAACCCCTAACCCCTAACCCTAACCCTAATGACCCTAACCCTAACCCTAACCCTAACCCTAACCATAAACCCTAACAATAACCCTAACATTAACCCTAACCCCAACCCCTAACCCTAACCCTAAACCCTAACCCTAACCCCTAACACTAACCCTAACCCTAACCCTAATGACCCTAACCCTAACCCTAACCCTAACCCTAATGGCCCTAACCCTAACCCTAAACCTAACCCCTAACCCTAACCCTAACCCTAAACCTAACCCCTAACCCCTAACACTAATGACCCTAACACTAACCCTAACCCAACCCTAACCCTAACCCTAACCCTAAACCCTAACCCTAAACCCTAACCCTAACCCCTAACCCCTAACCCCTAACCCTAACCCCTAACACTAACCCCTAACCCCTAACCCTAATGACCCTAACCCTAACCCTAACACTAACCATAATCCCTAACCCTAACCCTAACACTAACCCTAACCCCAACCCCTAACCCTAACCCCTAACCCTAACCCCTAACCCTAAACCCTAACTCTAACCATAACCCCTAACCCCTAACCCTAACCCTAATGACCCTAACCCTAACACTAACCCCTAACTTCTAGAGCTTCTCACGTCCCTTCTAAAAGCCCCTGGACCCTTCTAGAGCCCCCTGGGTCCCTTCTAAAAGTGCCAAGACCCTTCTAGAGCCCATCTGGACAATTCTAAAGGCCCCCAGATCCCTCTGGACCCCCCAGAGACCTTCTAAAGGCCCCTGGACCCTTCTAGAGCTTCTCACGTCCCTTCTAAAAGCCCCCAGACCCTTCTAGAGCCCCCCAGAGACATTATAAAGGCCCCTGGACCCTTCTAGAGCTTCTCATGACCCTTTTAAAAGCCCCCAGACCCATCTAGAGCCCCCCAGAGACATTCTAAAGGCACCTGGACCCTTCAAGAGCTTCTCACGCCCATTCTAAAAGAACCCAGACCCTTCTAGAGCCCCCCAGAGAGCTTCAAAAAGACCCTGAACCCTTCTAGAGCTTCTTACATCCCTTCTAAAAGCCCCCAGACCCTTCTAGAGCCCCTCAGATCCAATCTAAAGATATCTAGAGCCCCCTGGGACCCCTTTACGGCCTTCTAAGACCCTTCTAGGATCACGAGGAGCCATCTAGAGCCCCCTGGGACCCCTTAAGGCCTTCTAGGACCCATCTAGGACCACGAGAATCCCTCTAGAGCCCCCTGGGACCTCTTTAGGGCCTTCTTGGACCCCTCTAGGGCCCCCCAGAGACCCTCTAGAACCCACTGGGACCCACTTAGGGCCTTCTAGGACCCTTCTAGGACCACGAGAAACCCTCTAGAGCCACCTGGGACTCCCGTAGGGCCTTCTAGGATCATTGTAAGCCCCCAGGGAACCCTCTAGAGCCCTCTGGGACCCTTCTAGGGCTTTCTAGGACCCTTTTAGAATCACCAGGAACCCTCTAGAGCACCCTGGGACCCTTCTAGGGCTTTCTTGGACACTTTTAGAGTCACCAGGAACCCTCTAGAGCCCCCTGGGACCCCTCTAGGACCACGAGAAACCCTCTAGAGCTCCCTGGGACCCACTTAGTGCCTTCTAGGACGCTTCTAGGGACACCAGAGACCCTCTAGAGCCCCCTGGGACACACTTAGGGCCTTCTAGGACCCTTCTAGGACCACGAGGAACCCTCTAGAGCCCCCTGAGACCCGCTTAGGACCTTCTAGGACCCTTCTATGACCACGAGGAACCCTCTAGAGCCACCTAGGACCCCCTTAGGGCCTTCTAGAACCCTTCTTGGACCCCCAGGGACCCTCTAGAGCCCACTGGACCCCCTTAGGGCCTTCTAGGACCCTTCTAGGACCACGAGAAACAATCTAGAGCCCCCTGGGACCCCCTTAGGGCCAACTAGGACCAGTGTAAGACCCTGGGGAACCCTCTAGAGCCCCCTGGGTCCCCTTTAGGGCCTTCTAGGACCCTTCTAGGGACCCCAGGGACCCTCTAGAGCCCCCTGGGACACACTTAGGGCCATCTAGGACCCTTCTAGGACCCACGGGAACCATCTAGAGCCCCGTGGGACCCCCTTCGGGCCTTCTAGGACACTTCTAAGTCCTCCAGGGACCCTCTAGAGCCCCCTGGGACCGCTTAGAGCCTTCTAGGACCCTTCTAGGACCTGTGGGTACCCTCTAGAGCCCCCTGGGACCCTTCTAGGGCTTTCTAGGACACGTCTAGAGTCACCAGAAACCCTCTAGAGATCCCTTGGACCCCTTAAGGGCCTTCTGGGACCCTTCTAGGACCACGAGAAAACTTCCAGAGCCCCCTGGGACCCACTTAGGGCCTTCTAGGACCATTTTAAGACCCCGGGGAACCCTGTAGAGCCCCCTGGGACCCCTTTAGGGCCTTCTAAGACCATTTTAAGATATCGGGTAACCCTCTAGAGCCCCCTGGGACCCCCTTAGGGCCTTCTAGGACCATGGTAAGACCCCGGGGAACCCTCCAGAGCACCCTGGGTCCTCTTTAGTGCCTTCTAGTACCCTTCTAGGGCCCCCAGAGACCTTCTAGAGCCCCCTGGTTACACTTTGAGCCTTCTAGAACCCTTCTAGGAGCCCCAGGAACCCTCTAGAGCTTCCTGAGACCCCCTTAGGGCCTTCTAGGACCCTTCTAGGACCAGAAGGAACCCTCTAGAGCCCTCTGGGACCCCCTTAGGGCCTTCTAGGGCCCTTCTAGTGCAGGCAGGGACCCTCTAGAGCCCCCTGGGACCCACTCAGGGACTTCTAGGACCATTTTAAGACTCTCTGGAACCATCTAGAGCCCCCTGGGAAAACTTAGAGCATTCTAGGACCCTTCTAGGACCCCAGGAATATTCTAGAACCCCCTGGGACCACCTTAGGGCCTTCTAGTACCGTTCTAGGACCACCAGGAACCCTCTAGAGCCCCCTGTGACCCCCTTAGGGCCTTCTAGGACCCTTCTCGGACCACCAGGAACCCTCTAGAGCCCCCTGTGACACTCTTAGGGCCTTCTAGGACTCTTCTAGGACCACGAGGAAACCATCTAGAGCCCCCTGGGTCCCGCTTAGGGCCTTCTAGGACCATGGTAAGACGCCGGGGAACCCTCTAGAGCACCCTGGGTCCTCTATACAGCCTTCTAGGACCCTTCTAGGACCACCAGGATCCCTCTAGAGCCCCCTGGGACCCACTTAGGGCCATCTAGGGGTCTTCTAGGACCACGAGTAACCATCTAGAGACCCGTGGGATGACTTAAGGGCCTTCAAGGGGTCTTCTAGGGCCACGAGTAACCATCTAGAGACATGTGGGACCACTTAAGGGCCTTCTTGGACACTTCTTGGTCCACAAGAGACCCTCTAGAGCCCCCTGGGACCGCTTAGAGTCTTCTAGGTCCATTCTATGAGCCCCAGGAAACACATAGAGCCCCCTGGGACCCCTTTAGGGCCTTCTAGGACCCTTCTAGGACCACCAGGAGCCCTCTAGAGCTCCCTAGGACCCACTTAGGGCCTTCTAGGACTCTTCAAGTACCCCCAGGGACCCTCTAGAGCCCGCTGGGACCCCCTTAGGGCCTTCTAGGACAATTCTATGGCCGCCAGGGTCCCTCTAGAGCCCCCTGGGACCCCTTTAGGGCATTCTAGGACAATTCTAGGACCACCAGGAGCCCTCTAGAGCCCCCTAGGACCCACTTAGGGCCTTCTAGGACTCTTCTAGTACCCCCAGGGACCATCTAGAGCCCGCTGGGACCCACTTAGGGCCTTCTAGGACAATTCTAGGGCCGCCAGGGTCCCTCTAGAGCCCCCTGGGACCCCTTTAGGGCCTTCTAGGACCCTTCTAGGACCACCAGGAGCCCTCTAGAGCCCCCTAGGACCCACTTAGGGCCTTCTAGGACTCTTCTAGTACCCCCAGGGACCCTCTAGAGCCCCCTGGGACCATTTTAGGGCCTTCTAGGACCCTCCTAGGACCCACGGGTACCCTCTAGAGCCCTCTGGGACCCTTCTAGGCCTTTCTTGGACCCTTTTAGAATCACCAGGAACCCTCCAGAGTCCCCTGGGACCCTTCTAGGGCTTTCTAGGACCCTTCTAGGACCACGAGGAACCCTCTAGAGCCCCCGGGACCATTTTAGGGCCTTCTAGGACCCTTCTAGGACCACGAGAAACCATCTATAGCTCTCTGGGACCCCTTTAGGGCGTTCTAGGACTCTTCTAGGGTCCCCAGAGACCGTCTAGAGCCCCCTGGGATGCCTTAGAGCCTTCGAGGACCCTTCTAGGACCACGAGGAACCCTCTAGAGCCCCCTGGGACCCCCTTAGTGCATTCCAGGACCCTTCTAGGGCCCCCAGGGACCCTCTAGAGCCCCCTGGGACCCACTTAGGGCCTTCTAAGACCCTTCTAGGACCACCAGGAGCCCTCTAGAGCCCTCTGGGACACGTTTTTGCACATTCTAGGACACTTCTAGTGCCCCCAGAGACCCTCTAGAGCTCCCTGGGAGTCTTTAGGGCCTACTCGGACCCTTCTAGGATCACCAGGAACCCTCTAGAGCCCTCTGGGACCCACTTAGGGCCTTCTAGGACCCTTCTAGGACCACGAGGAACCCTCTAGAGCCCCCTGGGACTTGCTTAAGGCCTTCTAGAACCCTTCTAGGACCAGGAGAAACACTCTACAGCCCCCTGGGACTCCCTTAGGGCCTTCTAGGATCATTATAAGACCCTGGGGAACCCTCAAGAGCCTCGTGGGACCCCTTAGAGCCTTCTAGGACCCTTCTAGGACCACGAGGATCCCTCTAGAGCCCCCTGGGACACCTTAGGGCCTTCTAGGGCTCTTCTAGCGCCCCCAGGAACCCTCTAGACCCCCCTGGAACTTGCTTAAGTCCTTCTAGAACCCTTCTAGAGCCACGAGGAACCCTCTAGAGCCCCCTGGGACCCCGTTAGGGCCTTCTAGGTCCATGGTAAAACCCCGGGGAACCCTCTAGAGCACCCTGGGTCCTATTTAAGGCCTTCTAGTACACTTCTAGGGCCCCCAGGGACCTTCTAGAGCCCCCTGGGTCCACTTAGGGCCTTTTAGGACCATTCTAGGACCAGGAGGAACCATCTAGAGCCCTCTGAGAACCCCTTAGGGCCTTCTAGGACCATTTTAAGTCTCCGGGGAACCATCTAGAGGCCCCTGAGACCCCTTAGAACACTCTAGGACCCTTCTATGACCACGAGGAACCTTCTAGAACCACCTGGGACCCCCTTAGGGCCGTCTAGGACCCTTCTCGGACCACCAGGAACCCTCTAGAGCCCCCTGGGACTTGCTTAAGGCCTTCTAGGACTCTTCTAGGACCACGAGGAAACCAGATAGAGCCCCCTGGGACCCACTTAGGGCCTTCTAGGACCATGGTAAGACCCCGGGGAACCCTCTAGAGCACCCTGCGTCCTCTTTAGGGCCTTCTAGTACACTTCTAGGGACCCAGGGACTTTCTAGAGCCCCCTGGTTCCCTTTAGAGCCTTCTAGAACCCTTCTAGGAGCCCCAGGGACCCTCTAGAGCCCTCTGGGACTCTCTTTGCGCCTTCTAGGACCCTTCTAGGACCACGAGGAACCCTCTAGAGCCCTCTGGGACCCCCTTAGGTCCTTCTAGGACCCTTCTAGACCCCCCAATAACCCTCTAGATCCCTCTGGGACCCCCTTAGGGCCTTCTAGCACCCTTCTAGGACCACAAGGATCTCTCTAGAGCCCACTGGGACCCCCTTAAGAACTTCAAGGACCCTTCTAGGACCACAAGAAACCATCTAGAACCCCTTGGGACTCATATAGGGCCTTCTAGGATCATTGTAAGACCCTGGGGAACCATCTAGAGCGTCGTGGGACCACTTAGAGCCTTCTAGGACGATTCTAGTACCACAAGGAACCCTCTAGAGCCCCCTGGGTCCTCTTTAGTGCCTTCTAGTACCCTTCTAGGGCCCCCAGGGACCTTCTAGAGCCCCCTGGTTACCCTTTGAGCCTTCTAGAACCCTTCTAGGAGCCCCAGGAACCCTCTAGAGCCAGCTGAGACCCACTTAGGGCCTTCTAGGACCCTTCTAGGACCACAAGGAACCCTCTAGAGCCCCCTGGGACCCCTTTAGGGCCTTCTAGGACAATTCTAGGGCCACCAGGGTCCCTCTAGAGCCCCCTGGGACCCCTTTAGGGCCTTCTAGGACCCTTCTAGGACCACCAGGAGCCCTCTAGAGCCCCCTAGGACTCACTTAGGGCCTTCTAGGACTCTTCTAGTACCCCCAGGGACCCTCTAGAGCCCGCTGGGACCCTTTTAGGGCCTTCTAGGACCCTCCTAGGACCCACGGGTACCCTCTAGAGCCCTCTGGGACCCTTCTAGGCCTTTCTTGGACCCTTTTAGAATCACCAGGAACCCTCCAGAGTCCCCTGGGACCCTTCTAGGGCTTTCTAGGACCCTTCTAGGACCACGAGGAACCCTCTAGAGCCCCCGGGACCATTTTAGGGCCTTCTAGGACCCTTCTAGGACCACGAGAAACCATCTATAGCTCTCTGGGACCCCTTTAGGGCGTTGTAGGACTCTTCTAGGGTCCCCAGAGACCGTCTAGAGCCCCCTGGGATGCCTTAGAGCCTTCGAGGACCCTTCTAGGACCACGAGGAACCCTCTAGAGCCCCCTGGGACCCCCTTAGGGCATTCTAGGACCCTTCTAGGGCCCCCAGGGACCCTCTAGAGCCCCCTGGGACCCACTTAGGGCCTTCTAAGACCCTTCTAGGAACACCAGGAGCCCTCTAGAGCCCTCTGGGACACCTTTTTGCACATTCTAGGACACTTCTAGTGCCCCCAGAGACCCTCTAGAGCTCCCTGGGAGTCTTTAGGGCCTACTAGGACCCTTCTAGGATCACCAGGAACCCTCTAGAGCCCTCTGGGACCCACTTAGGGCCTTCTAGGACCCTTCTAGGACCACGAGGAACCCTCTAGAGCCCCCTGGGACTTGCTTAAGGCCTTCTAGAACCCTTCTAGGACCAGGAGAAACACTCTACAGCCCCCTGGGACCCCCTTAGGGCCTTCTAGGACCCTTCTAGGACACAGGGAACCCTCAAGAGCCCCCTGGGACCCCCTTAGGGCTTTCTAGGGCCATGGTAAGACCCTGGGGAACCCTCCAGAGCACCCTGGGTCCTCTTTAGTGCCTTCTAGTACCCTTCTAGGGCCCCCAGGGACCTTCTAGAGCCCCCTGGTTACCCTTTGAGCCTTCTAGAACCCTTCTAGGAGCCCCAGGAACCCTCTAGAGCCCCCTGGGACCCCTTTAGGGCCTTCTAGGACAATTCTAGGGCCGCCAGGGTCCGTCTAGAGCCCCCGGGACCATTTTAGGGCCTTCTAGGACCCTTCTAGGACCACCAGGAGCCCTCTAGAGCCCCCTAGGACTCACTTAGGGCCTTCTAGGACTCTTCTAGCGTCCCCAGAGACAGTCTAGAGCCCCCTGGGATGCCTTAGAGCCTTCGAGGACCCTTCTAGGACCACGAGGAACCCTCTAGAGCCCCCTGGGACCCCCTTAGGGCATTCTAGGACCCTTCTAGGGCCCCCAGGGACCCTCTAGAGCCCCCTGGGACCCACTTAGGGCATTCTAAGACCCTTCTAGGACCACCAGGAGCCCTCTAGAGCCCTCTGGGACACCTTTTTGCACATTCTAGGACACTTCTAGTGCCCCCAGAGACCCTCTAGAGCTCCCTGGGAGATTTAGGGCCTACTAGGACCCTTCTAGGATCACCAGGAACCCTCTAGAGCCCTCTGGGACCCACTTAGGGCCTTCTAGGACCCTTCTAGGACCACGAGGAACCCTCTAGAGCCCCCTGAGACTTGCTTAAGGCCTTCTAGAACCCTTCTAGGACCAGGAGAAACACTCTAGAGCCCCCTGGGACTCCCTTAGGGCCTTCTAGGGTTATTGTAAGACCCTGGGGAACCCTCAAGAGCCTCCTGGGACCCCTTAGAGCCTTCTAGGACCCTTCTAGGACCACGAGGATCCCTCTAGAGCCCCCTGGGACACCTTAGGGCCTTCTAGGGCTCTTCTAGCGCCCCCAGTGACCCTCTAGACCCCCCTGGAACTTGCTTAAGTCCTTCTAGAACCCTTCTAGGGCCACGAGGAACCCTCTAGAGCCCCCTGGGACCCCCTTAGGGCCTTCTAGGTCCATGGTAAAACCCCGGGGAACCCTCTAGAGCACCCTGGGCCCTATTTAAGGCCTTCTAGTACACTTCTAGGGCCCCCAGGGACCTTCTAGAGCCCCCTGGGTCCACTTAGGGCCTTTTAGGACCATTCTAGGACGAGGAGGAACCATCTAGAGCCCTCTGAGAACCCTTTAGGGCCTTCTAGGACCATTTTAAGTCTCCGGGGAACCATCTAGAGGCCCCTGAGACCCCTTAGAACACTCTAGGACCCTTCTATGACCACGAGGAACGTTCTAGAACCCCCTGGGACCCACTTAGGGCCGTCTAGGACCCTTCTCGGACCACCAGGAACCCTCTAGAGCCCCCTGGGACTTGCTTAAGGCCTTCTAGGACTCTTCTAGGACCACGAGGAAACCAGATAGAGCCCCCTGGGACCCACTTAGGGCCTTCTAGGACCATGGTAAGACCCCGGGGAACCCTCTAGAGCACCCTGCGTCCTCTTTAGGGCCTTCTAGTACACTTCTAGGGACCCAGGGACTTTCTAGAGCCCCCTGGTTCCCTTTAGAGCCATCTAGAACCCTTCTAGGAGCCCCAGGAACCCTCTAGAGCCCTCTGGGACCCTCTTTGCGCCTTCTAGGACCCTTCTAGGACCACCAAGAACCCTCTAGAGCCCTCTGGGACCCCCTTAGGTCCTTCTAGGACCCTTCTAGACCCCCCAATAACCCTCTAGATCCCTCTGGGACCCCCTTAGGGCCTTCTAGCACCCTTCTAGGACCACAAGGATCTCTCTAGAGCCCACTGGGACCCCCTTAAGAACTTCAAGGACCCTTCTAGGACCACAAGAAACCATCTAGAACCCCTTGGGACTCACATAGGGCCTTCTAGAATCATTGTAAGACCCTGGGGAACCATCAAGAGCGTCGTGGGACCACTTAGAGCCTTCTAGGACGATTCTAGTACCACAAGGAACCCTCTAGAGCCCCCTGGGTCCTCTTTAGTGCCTTCTAGTACCCTTCTAGGTCCTCCAGGGACCTTCTAGAGCCCCCTGGTTACCCTTTGAGCCTTCTAGAACCCTTCTAGGAGCCCCAGGAACCCTCTAGAGCCCGCTGGGACCCACTTAGGGCCTTCTAGGACCCTTCTAGGACCACAAGGAACCCTCTAGAGCCCCCTGGGACCCCTTTAGGACCTTCTAGGACAATTCTAGGGCCGCCAGGGTCCCTCTAGAGCCCCCTGGGACCCCTTTAGGGCCTTCTAGGACCCTTCTAGGACCACCAGGAGCCCTCTAGAGCCCCCTAGGACTCACTTAGGGCCTTCTAGGACTCTTCTAGTACCCCCAGGGACCCTCTAGAGCCCGCTGGGACCCTTTTAGGGCCTTCTAGGACCCTCCTAGGACCCACGGGTACCCTCTAGAGCCCTCTGGGACCCTTCTAGGCCTTTCTTGGACCCTTTTAGAATCACCAGGAACCCTCCAGAGTCCCCTGGGACCCTTCTAGGGCTTTCTAGGACCCTTCTAGGACCACGAGGAACCCTCTAGAGCCCCCAGGACCATT
Source organism: Phaenicophaeus curvirostris (assembly GCF_032191515.1). Taxonomy (NCBI): domain Eukaryota; kingdom Metazoa; phylum Chordata; class Aves; order Cuculiformes; family Cuculidae; genus Phaenicophaeus; species Phaenicophaeus curvirostris. Next base: position 540,328 of record NW_027206735.1, read on the forward strand.
TTAGGGCCTTCTAGGACCCTTCTAGGACCACGAGAAACCATCTATAGCTCTCTGGGACCCCTTTAGGGCGTTCTAGGACTCTTCTAGGGTCCCCAGAGACCGTCTAGAGCCCCCTGGGATGCCTTAGAGCCTTCGAGGACCCTTCTAGGACCACGAGGAACCCTCTAGAGCTCCCTGGGACCCACTTAGGGCATTCTAGGACCCTTCTAGGGCCCCCAGGGACCCTCTAGAGCCCCCTGGGACCCACTTAGGGCCTTCTAAGACCCTTCTAGGACCACCAGGAGCCCTCTAGAGCCCTCTGGGACACCTTTTTGCACATTCTAGGACACTTCTAGTGCCCCCAGAGACCCTCTAGAGCTCCCTGGGAGTCTTTAGGGCCTACTAGGACCCTTCTAGGATCACCAGGAACCCTCTAGAGCCCTCTGGGACCCACTTAGGGCCTTCTAGGACCCTTCTAGGACCACGAGGAACCCTCTAGAGCCCCCTGGGACCCCCTTAGGGCATTCTAGGACCCTTCTAGGGCCCCCAGGGACCCTCTAGAGCCCCCTGGGACCCCCTTAGGGCTTTCGAAGACCCTTCTAGGACCACCAGGAGCCCTCTATAGCCCTCTGGGACCCTCTTTGCGCCTTCTAGGACCCTTCTAGTGCCCCCAGGGACACTCCAGAGCCCCCTGGGACTCTTTAGGGCCTTCTAGGACCCTTCTAGGACCACGAGAAATCCTCTAGAGCCCCCTGGGACCTCCTTAGGTCCTTCTAGGACCGTTCTAGGGTCACCAGGAACCCTCTAGAGCCCTCTGGGACCCACTTAGGGCCTTCTAGGACCCTTCTAGGACCACGAGGAACTCTCTAGAGCCCCCTGAGACTTGCTTAAGGCCTTCTAGGACTCTTCTAGGACCACGAGAAACCATCTAGAGCCCCCTGGGACCCACTTAGGGCATTCTAGGTTCATTTTAAGACCCTGGGGAACCCTCTAGAGCCTCGTGGTACCACTTAGAGCCTTGTAGGACCCTTCTAGGACCAGAAGGAACCCTCTAGAGCCCCCTGGGACCCCCTTAGGGCCTTCTAGGACAATTCTAGCGCCCCCAGGGACCCTCTAGAGCCCCCTGGGACACACTTAGGGCCTTCTAGGACCCTTCTAGGACACAGGGAACCCTCAAGAGCCCCCTGGGACCCCCTTAGGGCTTTCTAGGGCCATGGTAAGACCCTGGGGAACCCTCCAGAGCACCCTGGGTCCTCTTTAGTGCCTTCTAGTACCCTTCTAGGGCCCCCAGGGACCTTCTAGAGCCCCCTGGTTACCCTTTGAGCCTTCTAGAACCCTTCTAGGAGCCCCAGGAACCCTCTAGAGCCCGCTGGGACCCCCTTAGGGCCTTCTAGGACCCTTCTAGGACCACAAGGAACCCTCTAGAGCCCCCTGGGACCCCTTTAGGGCCTTCTAGGACAATTCTAGGGCCGCCAGGGTCCGTCTAGAGCCCCCTGGGACCCCTTTAGGGCCTTCTAGGACCCTTCTAGGACCACCAGGAGCCCTCTAGAGCCCCCTAGGACCCACTTAGGGCCTTCTAGGACTCTTCTAGTACCCCCAGGGACCCTCTAGAGCCCCCTGGGACCCTTTTAGGGCCTTCTAGGACCCTCCTAGGACCCACGGGTACCCTCTAGAGCCCTCTGGGACCCTTCTAGGCCTTTCTTGGACCCTTTTAGAATCACCAGGAACCCTCCAGAGTCCCCTGGGACCCTTCTAGGGCTTTCTAGGACCCTTCTAGGACCACGAGGAACCCTCTAGAGCCCCCAGGACCATTTTAGGGCCTTCTAGGACCCTTCTAGGACTACGAGAAACCATCTATAGCTCTCTGGGACCCCTTTAAGGCGTTCTAGGACTCTTCTAGGGTCCCCAGAGACCGTCTAGAGCCCCCTGGGATGCCTTAGAGCCTTCGAGGACCCTTCTAGGACCACGAGGAACCCTCTAGAGCCCCCTGGGACCCCCTTAGGGCATTCTAGGACCCTTCTAGGGCCCCCAGGGACCCTCTAGAGCCCCCTGGGACCCCCTTAAGGCTTTCTAAGACCCTTCTAGGACCACCAGGAGCCCTCTATAGCCCTCTGGGACCCTCTTTGCACCTTCTAGGACCCTTCTAGTGCCCCCAGGGACACTCTAGAGCCACCTGGGACTTCTTAGAGCCTACTAGGACCCTTCTAGGACCACGAGAAACCCTCTAGAGCCCCCTGGGACCTCCTTAGGTCCTTCGAGGACCGTTCTAGGGTCACCAGGAACCCTCTAGAGCCCTCTGGGACCCACTTAGGGCCTTCTAGGACCCTTCTAGGACCACGAGGAACTATCTAGAGCCCCCTGAGACTTGCTTAAGGCCTTCTAGGGCTCTTCTAGGACCACGAGAAACCATCTAGAGCCCCCTGGGACCCACTTAGGGCATTCTAGATTCATTTTAAGACCCTGGGGAACACTCTAGAGCCTCGTGGTACCACTTAGAGCCTTGTAGGACCCTTCTAGGACCAGAAGGAACCCTCTAGAGTCCTCTGGGACCCCCTTAGGGCCTTCTAGGACAATTCTAGCACCCCCAGGGACCCTCTAGAGCCCCCTGGGACACACTTAGGGCCTTCTAGGACCCTTCTAGGACACAGGGAACCCTCAAGAGCCCCCTGGGACCCCCTTAGGGCTTTCTAGGGCCATGGTAAGACCCTGGGGAACCCTCCAGAGCACCCTGGGTCCTCTTTAGTGCCTTCTAGTACCCTTCTAGGGCCCCCAGGGACCTTCTAGAGCCCCCTGGTTACACTTTGAGCCTTCTAAAACCCTTCTAGGAGCCCCAGGAACCCTCTAGAGCCCGCTGGGACCCTCTTAGGGCCTTCTAGGACCCTTCTAGGACCACAAGGAACCCTCTAGAGCCCCCTGGGACCCCTTTAGGGCCTTCTAGGACAATTCTAGGGCCGCCAGGGTCCCTCTAGAGCCCCCTGGGACCCCTTTAGGGCCTTCTAGGACCCTTCTAGGACCACCAGGAGCCCTCTAGAGCCCCCTAGGACTCACTTAGGGCCTTCTAGGACTCTTCTAGTACCCCCAGGGACCCTCTAGAGCCCCCTGGGACCCTTTTAGGGCCTTCTAGGACCCTCCTAGGACCCACGGGTACCCTCTAGAGCCCTCTGGGACCCTTCTAGGCCTTTCTTGGACCCTTTTAGAATCACCAGGAACCCTCCAGAGTCCCCTGGGACCCTTCTAGGGCTTTCTAGGACCCTTCTAGGACCACGAGGAACCCTCTAGAGCCCCCAGGACCATTTTAGGGCCTTCTAGGACCCTTCTAGGACCACGAGAAACCATCTATAGCTCTCTGGGACCCCTTTAGGGCGTTCTAGGACTCTTCTAGGGTCCCCAGAGACCGTCTAGAGCCCCCTGGGATGCCTTAGAGCCTTCGAGGACCCTTCTAGGACCACGAGGAACCCTCTAGAGCTCCCTGGGACCCACTTAGGGCATTCTAGGACCCTTCTAGGGCCCCCAGGGACCCTCTAGAGCCCCCTGGGACCCACTTAGGGCCTTCTAAGACCCTTCTAGGACCACCAGGAGCCCTCTAGAGCCCTCTGGGACACCTTTTTGCACATTCTAGGACACTTCTAGTGCCCCCAGAGACCCTCTAGAGCTCCCTGGGAGTCTTTAGGGCCTACTAGGACCCTTCTAGGATCACCAGGAACCCTCTAGAGCCCTCTGGGACCCACTTAGGGCCTTCTAGGACCCTTCTAGGACCACGAGGAACCCTCTAGAGCCCCCTGGGACCCCCTTAGGGCATTCTAGGACCCTTCTAGGGCCCCCAGGGACCCTCTAGAGCCCCCTGGGACCCCCTTAGGGCTTTCGAAGACCCTTCTAGGACCACCAGGAGCCCTCTATAGCCCTCTGGGACCCTCTTTGCGCCTTCTAGGACCCTTCTAGTGCCCCCAGGGACACTCTAGAGCCCCCTGGGACTCTTTAGGGCCTTCTAGGACCCTTCTAGGACCACGAGAAATCCTCTAGAGCCCCCTGGGACCTCCTTAGGTCCTTCTAGGACCGTTCTAGGGTCACCAGGAACCCTCTAGAGCCCTCTGGGACCCACTTAGGGCCTTCTAGGACCCTTCTAGGACCACGAGGAACTCTCTAGAGCCCCCTGAGACTTGCTTAAGGCCTTCTAGGACTCTTCTAGGACCACGAGAAACCATCTAGAGCCCCCTGGGACCCACTTAGGGCATTCTAGGTTCATTTTAAGACCCTGGGGAACCCTCTAGAGCCTCGTGGTACCACTTAGAGCCTTGTAGGACCCTTCTAGGACCAGAAGGAACCCTCTAGAGCCCCCTGGGACCCCCTTAGGGCCTTCTAGGACAATTCTAGCGCCCCCAGGGACCCTCTAGAGCCCCCTGGGACACACTTAGGGCCTTCTAGGACCCTTCTAGGACACAGGGAACCCTCAAGAGCCCCCTGGGACCCCCTTAGGGCTTTCTAGGGCCATGGTAAGACCCTGGGGAACCCTCCAGAGCACCCTGGGTCCTCTTTAGTGCCTTCTAGTACCCTTCTAGGGCCCCCAGGGACCTTCTAGAGCCCCCTGGTTACCCTTTGAGCCTTCTAGAACCCTTCTAGGAGCCCCAGGAACCCTCTAGAGCCCGCTGGGACCCCCTTAGGGCCTTCTAGGACCCTTCTAGGACCACAAGGAACCCTCTAGAGCCCCCTGGGACCCCTTTAGGGCCTTCTAGGACAATTCTAGGGCCGCCAGGGTCCGTCTAGAGCCCCCTGGGACCCCTTTAGGGCCTTCTAGGACCCTTCTAGGACCACCAGGAGCCCTCTAGAGCCCCCTAGGACCCACTTAGGGCCTTCTAGGACTCTTCTAGTACCCCCAGGGACCCTCTAGAGCCCCCTGGGACCCTTTTAGGGCCTTCTAGGACCCTCCTAGGACCCACGGGTACCCTCTAGAGCCCTCTGGGACCCTTCTAGGCCTTTCTTGGACCCTTTTAGAATCACCAGGAACCCTCCAGAGTCCCCTGGGACCCTTCTAGGGCTTTCTAGGACCCTTCTAGGACCACGAGGAACCCTCTAGAGCCCCCAGGACCATTTTAGGGCCTTCTAGGACCCTTCTAGGACTACGAGAAACCATCTATAGCTCTCTGGGACCCCTTTAAGGCGTTCTAGGACTCTTCTAGGGTCCCCAGAGACCGTCTAGAGCCCCCTGGGATGCCTTAGAGCCTTCGAGGACCCTTCTAGGACCACGAGGAACCCTCTAGAGCCCCCTGGGACCCCCTTAGGGCATTCTAGGACCCTTCTAGGGCCCCCAGGGACCCTCTAGAGCCCCCTGGGACCCCCTTAGGGCTTTCTAAGACCCTTCTAGGACCACCAGGAGCCCTCTATAGCCCTCTGGGACCCTCTTTGCACCTTCTAGGACCCTTCTAGTGCCCCCAGGGACACTCTAGAGCCACCTGGGACTTCTTAGAGCCTACTAGGACCCTTCTAGGACCACGAGAAACCCTCTAGAGCCCCCTGGGACCTCCTTAGGTCCTTCGAGGACCGTTCTAGGGTCACCAGGAACCCTCTAGAGCCCTCTGGGACCCACTTAGGGCCTTCTAGGACCCTTCTAGGACCACGAGGAACTATCTAGAGCCCCCTGAGACTTGCTTAAGGCCTTCTAGGGCTCTTCTAGGACCACGAGAAACCATCTAGAGCCCCCTGGGACCCACTTAGGGCATTCTAGATTCATTTTAAGACCCTGGGGAACCCTCTAGAGCCTCGTGGTACCACTTAGAGCCTTGTAGGACCCTTCTAGGACCAGAAGGAACCCTCTAGAGTCGTCTGGGACCCCCTTAGGGCCTTCTAGGACAATTCTAGCACCCCCAGGGACCCTCTAGAGCCCCCTGGGACACACTTAGGGCCTTCTAGGACCCTTCTAGGACACAGGGAACCCTCAAGAGCCCCCTGGGACCCCCTTAGGGCTTTCTAGGGCCATGGTAAGACCCTGGGGAACCCTCCAGAGCACCCTGGGTCCTCTTTAGTGCCTTCTAGTACCCTTCTAGGGCCCCCAGGGACCTTCTAGAGCCCCCTGGTTACACTTTGAGCCTTCTAAAACCCTTCTAGGAGCCCCAGGAACCCTCTAGAGCCCGCTGGGACCCTCTTAGGGCCTTCTAGGACCCTTCTAGGACCACAAGGAACCCTCTAGAGCCCCCTGGGACCCCTTTAGGGCCTTCTAGGACAATTCTAGGGCCGCCAGGGTCCCTCTAGAGCCCCCTGGGACCCCTTTAGGGCCTTCTAGGACCCTTCTAGGACCACCAGGAGCCCTCTAGAGCCCCCTAGGACTCACTTAGGGCCTTCTAGGACTCTTCTAGTACCCCCAGGGACCCTCTAGAGCCCCCTGGGACCCTTTTAGGGCCTTCTAGGACCCTCCTAGGACCCACGGGTACCCTCTAGAGCCCTCTGGGACCCTTCTAGGCCTTTCTTGGACCCTTTTAGAATCACCAGGAACCCTCCAGAGTCCCCTGGGACCCTTCTAGGGCTTTCTAGGACCCTTCTAGGACCACGAGGAACCCTCTAGAGCTCCCAGGACCATTTTAGGGCCTTCTAGGACCCTTCTAGGACCACGAGAAACCATCTATAGCTCTCTGGGACCCCTTTAGGGCGTTCTAGGACTCTTCTAGGGTCCCCAGAGACCGTCTAGAGCCCCCTGGGATGCCTTAGAGCCTTCGAGGACCCTTCTAGGACCACGAGGAACCCTCTAGAGCTCCCTGGGACCCACTTAGGGCATTCTAGGACCCTTCTAGGGCCCCCAGGGACCCTCTAGAGCCCCCTGGGACCCACTTAGGGCCTTCTAAGACCCTTCTAGGACCACCAGGAGCCCTCTAGAGCCCTCTGGGACAACTTTTTGCACATTCTAGGACACTTCTAGTGCCCCCAGAGACCCTCTAGAGCTCCCTGGGAGTCTTTAGGGCCTACTAGGACCCTTCTAGGATCACCAGGAACCCTCTAGAGCCCTCTGGGACCCACTTAGGGCCTTCTAGGACCCTTCTAGGACCACGAGGAACCCTCTAGAGCCCCCTGGGACCCCCTTAGGGCATTCTAGGACCCTTCTAGGGCCCCCAGGGACCCTCTAGAGCCCCCTGGGACCCCCTTAGGGCTTTCTAAGACCCTTCTAGGACCACCAGGAGCCCTCTATAGCCCTCTGGGACCCTCTTTGCGCCTTCTAGGACCCTTCTAGTGCCCCCAGGGACACTCTAGAGCCCCCTGGGACTCTTTAGGGCCTTCTAGGACCCTTCTAGGACCACGAGAAATCCTCTAGAGCCCCCTGGGACCTCCTTAGGTCCTTCTAGGACCGTTCTAGGGTCACCAGGAACCCTCTAGAGCCCTCTGGGACCCACTTAGGGCCTTCTAGGACCCTTCTAGGACCACGAGGAACTCTCTAGAGCCCCCTGAGACTTGCTTAAGGCCTTCTAGGACTCTTCTAGGACCACGAGAAACCATCTAGAGCCCCCTGGGACCCACTTAGGGCATTCTAGGTTCATTTTAAGACCCTGGGGAACCCTCTAGAGCCTCGTGGTACCACTTAGAGCCTTGTAGGACCCTTCTAGGACCAGAAGGAACCCTCTAGAGCCCCCTGGGACCCCCTTAGGGCCTTCTAGGACAATTCTAGCGCCCCCAGGGACCCTCTAGAGCCCCCTGGGACACACTTAGGGCCTTCTAGGACCCTTCTAGGACACAGGGAACCCTCAAGAGCCCCCTGGGACCCCCTTAGGGCTTTCTAGGGCCATGGTAAGACCCTGGGGAACCCTCCAGAGCACCCTGGGTCCTCTTTAGTGCCTTCTAGTACCCTTCTAGGGCCCCCCAGGGACCTTCTAGAGCACCCTGGTTACCCTTTGAGCCTTCTAGAACCCTTCTAGGAGCCCCAGGAACCCTCTAGAGCCCGCTGGGACCCCCTTAGGGCCTTCTAGGACCCTTCTAGGACCACAAGGAACCCTCTAGAGCCCCCTGGGACCCCTTTAGGGCCTTCTAGGACAATTCTAGGGCCGCCAGGGTCCGTCTAGAGCCCCCTGGGACCCCTTTAGGGCCTTCTAGGACCCTTCTAGGACCACCAGGAGCCCTCTAGAGCCCCCTAGGACCCACTTAGGGCCTTCTAGGACTCTTCTAGTACCCCCAGGGACCCTCTAGAGCCCCCTGGGACCCTTTTAGGGCCTTCTAGGACCCTCCTAGGACCCACGGGTACCCTCTAGAGCCCTCTGGGACCCTTCTAGGCCTTTCTTGGACCCTTTTAGAATCACCAGGAACCCTCCAGAGTCCCCTGGGACCCTTCTAGGGCTTTCTAGGACCCTTCTAGGACCACGAGGAACCCTCTAGAGCCCCCAGGACCATTTTAGGGCCTTCTAGGACCCTTCTAGGACTACGAGAAACCATCTATAGCTCTCTGGGACCCCTTTAAGGCGTTCTAGGACTCTTCTAGGGTCCCCAGAGACCGTCTAGAGCCCCCTGGGATGCCTTAGAGCCTTCGAGGACCCTTCTAGGACCACGAGGAACCCTCTAGAGCCCCCTGGGACCCCCTTAGGGCATTCTAGGACCCTTCTAGGGCCCCCAGGGACCCTCTAGAGCCCCCTGGGACCCCCTTAGGGCTTTCTAAGACCCTTCTAGGACCACCAGGAGCCCTCTATAGCCCTCTGGGACCCTCTTTGCACCTTCTAGGACCCTTCTAGTGCCCCCAGGGACACTCTAGAGCCACCTGGGACTTCTTAGAGCCTACTAGGACCCTTCTAGGACCACGAGAAACCCTCTAGAGCCCCCTGGGACCTCCTTAGGTCCTTCGAGGACCGTTCTAGGGTCACCAGGAACCCTCTAGAGCCCTCTGGGACCCACTTAGGGCCTTCTAGGACCCTTCTAGGACCACGAGGAACTCTCTAGAGCCCCCTGAGACTTGCTTAAGGCCTTCTAGGACTCTTCTAGGACCACGAGAAACCATCTAGAGCCCCCTGGGACCCACTTAGGGCATTCTAGGTTCATTTTAAGACCCTGGGGAACACTCTAGAGCCTCGTGGTACCACTTAGAGCCTTGTAGGACCCTTCTAGGACCAGAAGGAACCCTCTAGAGTCCTCTGGGACCCCCTTAGGGCCTTCTAGGACAATTCTAGCACCCCCAGGGACCCTCTAGAGCCCCCTGGGACACACTTAGGGCCTTCTAGGACCCTTCTAGGACACAGGGAACCCTCAAGAGCCCCCTGGGACCCCCTTAGGGCTTTCTAGGGCCATGGTAAGACCCTGGGGAACCCTCCAGAGCACCCTGGGTCCTCTTTAGTGCCTTCTAGTACCCTTCTAGGGCCCCCAGGGACCTTCTAGAGCCCCCTGGTTACACTTTGAGCCTTCTAAAACCCTTCTAGGAGCCCCAGGAACCCTCTAGAGCCCGCTGGGACCCTCTTAGGGCCTTCTAGGACCCTTCTAGGACCACAAGGAACCCTCTAGAGCCCCCTGGGACCCCTTTAGGGCCTTCTAGGACAATTCTAGGGCCGCCAGGGTCCGTCTAGAGCCCCCTGGGACCCCTTTAGGGCCTTCTAGGACCCTTCTAGGACCACCAGGAGCCCTCTAGAGCCCCCTAGGACCCACTTAGGGCCTTCTAGGACTCTTCTAGTACCCCCAGGGACCCTCTAGAGCCCCCTGGGACCCTTTTAGGGCCTTCTAGGACCCTCCTAGGACCCACGGGTACCCTCTAGAGCCCTCTGGGACCCTTCTAGGCCTTTCTTGGACCCTTTTAGAATCACCAGGAACCCTCCAGAGTCCCCTGGGACCCTTCTAGGGCTTTCTAGGACCCTTCTAGGACCACGAGGAACCCTCTAGAGCCCCCAGGACCATTTTAGGGCCTTCTAGGACCCTTCTAGGACCACGAGAAACCATCTATAGCTCTCTGGGACCCCTTTAGGGCGTTCTAGGACTCTTCTAGGGTCCCCAGAGACCGTCTAGAGCCCCCTGGGATGCCTTAGAGCCTTCGAGGACCCTTCTAGGACCACGAGGAACCCTCTAGAGCCCCCTGGGACCCCCTTAGGGCATTCTAGGACCCTTCTAGGGCCCCCAGAGACCCTCTAGAGCCCCCTGGGACCCACTTAGGGCCTTCTAAGACCCTTCTAGGAACACCAGGAGCCCTCTAGAGCCCTCTGGGACACCTTTTTGCACATTCTAGGACACTTCTAGTGCCCCCAGAGACCCTCTAGAGCTCCCTGGGAGTCTTTAGGGCCTACTAGGACCCTTCTAGGATCACCAGGAACCCTCTAGAGTCCTCTGGGACCCACTTAGGACCTTCTGGGACCCTTCTAGGACCACGAGGAACCCTCTAGAGCCCCCTGGGACCCCCTTAGGGCATTCTAGGACCCTTCTAGTACCCCCAGGGACCCTCTAGAGCCCCCTGGGACCCCCTTAGGGCTTTCGAAGACCCTTCTAGGACCACCAGGAGCCCTCTATAGCCCTCTGGGACCCTCTTTGCGCCTTCTAGGACCCTTCTAGTGCCCCCAGGGACACTCTAGAGCCCCCTGGGACTCCTTAGAGCCTACTAGGACCCTTCTAGGACCACGAGAAACCCTCTAGAGCCCCCTGGGACCTTCTTAGGTCTTTCGAGGACCGTTCTAGGGTCACCAGGAACCCTCTAGAGCCCTCTGGGACCCACTTAGGGCCTTCTAGGACCCTTCTAGGACCACGAGGAACTCTCTAGAGCCCCCTGAGACTTGCTTAAGGCCTTCTAGGACTCTTCTAGGACCACGAGAAACCATCTAGAGCCCCCTGGGACCCACTTAGGGCATTCTAGGTTCATTTTAAGACCCTGGGGAACCCTCTAGAGCCTCGTGGTACCACTTAGAGCCTTGTAGGACCCTTCTAGGACCAGAAGGAACCCTCTAGAGCCCCCTGGGACCCCCTTAGGGCCTTCTAGGACAATTCTAGCGCCCCCAGGGACCCTCTAGAGCCCCCTGGGACACACTTAGGGCCTTCTAGGACCCTTCTAGGACACAGGGAACCCTCAAGAGCCCCCTGGGACCACTTAGGGCTTTCTAGGGCCATGGTAAGACCCTGGGGAACCCTCCAGAGCACCCTGGGTCCTCTTTAGTGCCTTCTAGTACCCTTCTAGGGCCCCCAGGGACCTTCTAGAGCCCC